>NW_010408384.1:32512-64881 GCF_000710305.1 Buceros rhinoceros silvestris | reverse complement strand
ATTTTTATAGATACTTTTTTATAGATAATTTTAAAAAAAATTGCTTTCTCACACATCCTCAAGATTTTTTGCACCTCTGCCTAAATTTCATCTCTCGTTAGATCCTCAGATGAGCTTTCAGTGTACTTCTGTCTCCGTATTATAGTTCTGGGTGTCTGGTAATACCGTTATTAGCTGGTGTATAAACTTATCTATAGTTATTTATTAATCCTCTCGTTATACTGATTATGATATTGTAATTTTTTTCAGTGTACCTTGAGGACAGCTTTGTAAAATCTGGAGTGTTCAACGTGTCAGAACTTGTGAGGGTGTCCAGAAGTAAGTTATCATTTGCATGATTTCCAAAGCCTGCTGTAATCAATTGAAGGTTTTTTTTGCTTGAAGCTTTTTTTCTCACCAATTTTCCTCCTTTTAGTTCAAAACCATTACCCCTTGTCCTGTCACAACAGGCCCTGCAGAAAAAATTGTTCCCAACTTTCTTATAGGCCCACTTCAAGTATTGGAAGGCTGCAATAAGGTCACCCAATTTTGATAACTTCGACCACAGAAGTATAGTTCATCTTGCATGTGTTTGTAATAAAACTAACAGGAGTCTTCTTTTGTCTCTTCGGTACTTAAAGATTGAATCAATTTATTATGTGTACCTCTGCACAGCTTAATGGACTGATATGTTAATAAAATTACCTTCTATACGTTAGATCTGCAGCTTTTTAAGGTTGGCCTACACATCTTTGGATTTTGCTGAACCATCTGATTATTCTTTTAGTCTGTTTTTTAATTTGTAGCTCTTGAAAGAAAAGTTACAGCATGGATATTAAGGATAGCTAACTTGATGTATTGTACACTTGTGTTTCTTTTACTCATAGCGCTGACTGTAACTGAATTTCTGATTACCTTGGCTTGTTTTGGCATCAGAAACATTATGCACATGAGCATGTAAAAAAAAAAGTAAGATAAAATATAAATATAAAAGGGTAGGTGAAGCTTTTATTGCTGGAAGAAAATACAAAATAAATATAAATGAGAAGATATGTTTTGTTGACATTTAAGATTTTGTTGTAATAGTATGGCATAAAACCAGCACATATTTTCACTTGACATATTGCTTTCAGAATGTTTCTTTTCTCTGTTTAGTATCAATACTTCTAAAGTATTTCTCTTAAGACTTTATTAGGGGGTGAATAAAAGTACTTGAAATTTATAATTAGAAGTGTCCACAGTGATGACACCAACATTATAATGACTCAATGGTCCAGGAAAATCTTTTCTCCTGATGAGGTGAGGTCAAAACCAGTGAGGCACAAGTTTACAAAACTGTCTGTCCAAATTTTGCACAGGAGTTAATTCATACCCAGTCAGGATGCTTGAGGAATTTAATTAACTTAGTGAGGCTTAAGATGACTGTGTCATTTCATTTGCTGTGGTCAGAAATTAGTATTCAACAACTAAAATGATGTTAAGTTCTTCACAAAAATGCTGAGTGTTGCCATCCTGCAGTATTTAGATGTATTCTTTTTTGTGCTTGCTGAGGATATGGATTTGCTGGTTTAGGAGGCTGAGCAGGTGCAGAATACAGCTTTATTTTAGTTGTCAGGTGGTAAATACATTTTAAGGTATCAGGGCATTCAGGTTAAAAAAGAATATTGTTATGAAATCGTACCTTCTGCAGCTGTTACACACAATATACTTCTAATAACAAGCTTTAAAACATGTGGTTTCTGTGGGATTTCTTACCATGCATTTGTTTAACCTCAAGCCTCAACAGAGTTGTACTTTAACCTTCAGGAAAAACACAAACCTTCAAATACATTACACAACATGCAATTATTCTTTTAAGTGCCAAAGGTAGTTAAAATGCACGATGCAGAGACAGTGAACAAAGGTAAATACACCACAATATGTAACATATAATTTACTCTCGAAATGCCACAATGTACGGTACACAGAGTCTGTAAAGAGATGAAGGTGATGATGAGTCCGTGTGTGTTTGTGTGTAGGTGTATACATGCAAAGCAGTACCTGTGGCACTGGGTGAAAGAAAAAGGAGGCAGCAAAACATGCTGTCAACATAGAAGGCTATTATTTATACAAAAGAATTAACATGAAGGGAAAAAGGCTTTATGTGTCCCCAGGTTTGTTCTTTCCAGTTGTTTCAGTTCTTTACTAAATAATGTTAGCTGTCCTTATAAATCTTACCTCATTCATTACAAAAATTCTTCTACAGAAGACTTGACCTTTTGCCAAGGTTTGTGTTACATTTTTCTTGTTGAAGATTCCAGGTGATCTGTTATACAACAAATATATTGTGTCTGCATAACTGCTAAGGGATTTCTAGGGACTGGGGAAGATAATCCACATTTTTAGATATATGAACATGAATAGAACTTGTCTGTCTTTGGTTCTTGCAAGTGGCAGAATATTAGATACGTGTAGCAACATCTTGTTTTTCCCACTGTTCAGAATGAAAAGAGAAACAAAATTATCTTTGACTTGTTATGATGATGTGTTTTTCAGCACCCATAACCCAGGGAACTGGAGTGAACTTCCCAATTGGAGAGCTTCCAAGCCAGCCGTATTACCATGATATGAATTCGGGTGTAAACCTACAGAGGTCCCTGTCCTCTCCACCAAGCAGGTAGAAACTCAAAATAAATGCTAATGTAAAACCAGGTTTAATAGTGTAGGACGCACAATTCCCAAATAGCCTGCTATTTAACGAATTCCCTCTGATTGTGTGATGTACACAATCTACGTATAAATATATGTTACATATCTTGTGATGTGAAGTGGTGTCACTGTTGCCTTGTTCCAAGAGAACAGCTACGCATCCTGAAGCTACTGCTGAGCTGCAGAAAGGCCTAGCAGCCAGGAGCCTACTGACAGGACTTGATGCCACAGGGCAGTTGCAGGCAGAACCTGTCTCTGAGGGCTCGCTCTTGGACTCCCATCTTAAAAGCTGTGTTGAGCAGATACTGTTTCCTTTGGAAAGTGTATAAAGACAAGACATCTTTATCCATGGCATCATCCCAGTGCATGAAAGTGTGTTTTCTGCCTCACTCTTACAAGGGACATTTCCCAGCATAGTTGGAACAATGAGAAGCACGTGAGGTGGTCACAGAATCTAATTTTTCTCAAGAGTCTCCATGTGCCTGATACATGCAATTTGATCTGAGGGATCCAACTCTTCATTGCTTCAATGTGCTCCCTTCTCCCAGCTCTGAGAAAGACCCTGTTCCCTCCCTCAGGAGCAGCTGTCAGGCCCAAAGAGGTGCAGAACGTGCTGTGCCCTCCTTCTGACTCCTAGATAATGTACTGTCTGTCCGTGGAGCCCTTTTGTTTTCTGAGACTGTCCAATGTACCCTGAAGTATAAGTACTATAGGACCTCTCATTGCCCCACGTTTCAGCACACCATTGCATTAGGAAGTGTTTGCATAGTGGGACAGGATTTAATGGGACTGTCAGGGTGCTGGGGTGCTCTTCCACAAGTGCCCGGTGCTTCTGAGTGGTTTTGCTCATATTCCTCTATTTCATTCCATTGTATTTTAGCTTGACAGTTCACCTAGTGCATTTTAGAAATGGATAGATTAATTATCACAATTGTCTAAATAATAATGATAAAGAGGATGATAATGTTGATAATAATAATGGTGAAATCATCCAACCACATCATCCGGTTTTTCTGTGGCAGTTAGCATAACAAGTTCAGTATATATTGTTACAAAGAAACGTGTCTTCTCTCCACTGTGTTGAAGTGCTGCCTGCTTTTATATAGTGTGACTTGAAATTTGGGACTTTCGTTGTTTTTATTTAAACTAGTCTAAAATGAAAAGTCTTTGTGTCAGGTTAGACCTCTTTGAAAAGCCTAGGATTTTTACCTGGTGAAATATAGTAAACAGCATGTTTTCCTTATTAATACATTCAGAAAGTTCATGTTTTACCTTGACTTTATTAGTAATGCTTTTCCAGTACTCTGTTTTGCTTTCAGGGTTTCTGCGTAGTGTATAACGCTCTCATGACACAGCCTTTCTTTGGTAGGTTACAGGAACTGATTTCTTGGTTGGTCAGCCAAATGCTGGTAGACTTTTATATGTCACCCACTCATATAATCTCTGAGATATTAAATTACATGAAAAATGCAAACGTATCTGCCTTACCTATTAGAATCATAGAATCAACTAGTTGGAAGAGACCTTTAAGATCATCGAGTCCAACTGTTCACCCTGCACTGTCAGGGTCCCTAAACCATGTTCCTTAGCACCACACCTACATACCTTTTAAACACTTCAGGGATGGGCATCTCCCTGGGCAGCCTATTCCAATGCTTCACAACCCTCCCTGCAGAGACATTTTTCCTGATATCTAACCTAGATCTCCCCTGGCACAATTTAAGGCCATTCCCTCTCATCCCGTCACTGGTTATACTGTTAAATAACGTCATCTATCTAAGTTAATATAAGCTTTAATGTCCACTCTTTTCTGCTTTGTATGCCTGAATTACTTTATACTGAAAAGTTTGTTGAAATCCAAACAATTTATATACCACTAGCTGCATATCATATTCACTGCCAAATCTCACATTACTTCAACAGCAAAAGACCCAAAACTATCTCCATAGATGAAAATATGGAGCCAAGCCCAACCGGAGACTTTTATCCTTCTCCAAATTCACCAGCTGCGGGGAGTCGGACATGGCATGAAAGAGATCAAGGTGCGTAACACAGGACTGTTTTACCTCAAAATATGTTCAAGTATACAATAAATCTCTACATCTGCCCTTCTATTACTGCAACCACATAATTTTTCCATCTGATGATTGTCTTACCTATTGTTGTGTGGCAAGTGAGGTACTTGATATTGTGGGTGCTGTTGATTAACCAAGGTGGATTTTGAGTACAATGGTTGCAAGTAAAAATGAAAACATCTTCATACTATGGCTGTGTCAACAAATTTACTTAGTTTACTGTCACCGTGACAGACTCCTGCATGTGTGTTTAGTTCATACTATGTGACTCAGAATACATCCAGTAGGGTCTTTTCTGAAAAGCCCATGCATAGCTCTGTGGAAGTATATCCGTATGATAAAGGGTGTCGGTAAGTGTTGTGTTTTGGGTTATCAGAAGCAAGGAACACGTTGGTGTGGAGAAGAAAGTTATGGCTGTCAAAAGAGTAAAAGTGAATGTGATAACTTTCCCTCATGCTATCTTGATGTTTTGTAAACCTAGATGCCAGCGTGGTCTTTCCCCTCACTTTTGTGGTGCGAAAACATATTTAAACTTGCATATATTTGAACAGTGTTGGTTAATGGATCCTGTGGCTGAGGTGCTGCAGCTATTTGGAGAGTCTGTGAAATGTACTGCACCGTATGTAAAAGGGAAATAGAGAAAAAGTCATGCTGTTAACTTCCTTTGATCTTCTAATGTTTGTCCTTGTTTTCCCCGTCCACTCCTCAATGTTGTTGCCACTTCTTCAGTATCTGACTGACCCTTTGGTCTTTCCTTATTTTTATATTGTTTTAGGCTGCTTTTTTTTCTTTTCTTTTTTTTTCCTGTTAAGTTTTCTTTTCATCTCCACGTGCAGAGTAGCGTGTGATTGGTATTTAATTTAGTGGCCTTTTATTTTAACATTTTCATTATAGTTGGTCTCATTTTCCTCTGGTTCTGCCTGCCCTCTGATTTGTGTGTTCTCATCATTAGTCTGTTCCACTCACCCAGTGTTTTCTGGTCTTTTGCTCTGTCCTTTCTTTTGTACTTTTTGTTTTTCATGGAGGCTCTGATATTTCCTTATTTCTGTGAATTTCTGCTGTTTGCAGCATTCACTGTTAAATTAAAAAAAAAATCTTGCCCATGGCTTTGCATAACCAAACTCAAGAACAGCAAAATAGCAGTTCCACCAGCCAGTATCTTCCCCCTTGTGCAAAATATTTTCTTTTGTGACTATTACCTGTTTTGCCATGAAACTTTATTACGGTTTTTCTTAAAAGACAGGATTGTACCTCAACTGATTTTTGTGCTCTTTAAATAATTTTTTGGGGAAAATTGTCTATCACTCCTCTTGAAGTGCTCTCTACATATCCCCACTTGTAAAAGAACTGCTTCTGTACTGCTGAGTAGGCTGTAGGATCTTCCTAGAAATGCAGTGCCACATGGAGAGCTGAGTCCAAGTCCTGCTGGTGGAGCCTTTTGCAGATGATCTCTATAGTTCCCAGCTATCTCAACTGCTTTTGAATCATTCCACTTGCAAAGAACTGTGCTCTGTGAACACTGGATTTGTTCAGTTTTACCAGCCTTCTTCGTGTCGCATTTATCATTAGTGAACAGTGTTATTGTTCAGATTGTTTGAGTAGATTTACAATGAACCTTTACTTAATTTCTGTCCCATTGGGTAGCTAGACTTCTGGATTGAATCAGGCTTTAATTCTCTCTGTTTGTTTAATCAACCAGAGAACTCCAAAAGATGAGAGAGAAGGAAAGAGGTAGACTTTAATCAGTGTATTACATTTTTGCTTCCTGGAATTTAGATTGCTCTCTGAATATCCTCTTCTCCAGCACTGCTGGGACTAGTGAAATTTTATCAAACCATGGCAGAGAGGTTCTCTTTGAGACACTGTAAGGACTTTATTTTTGCTTTAAGATGTTCTTCTGTTCCTGCAGAGGGACAGGTACACCACCATCCTGTCTGAAAACCATTATACTGGGAGTAGTGTAAGCTTTTTCCCCCTAACCATTTGTGTTTGGCTCCAACCAGTTTCTGAGATTATCCTGCTGCTGCAGAAACACTGTCAGGTAGTGACTGCAGTGCCTGTCCTCGGTACCTGCCCTCACTGGAAAGTGTTATGTGGCAGCTCCTGGCATATTTATTCTGCTGCCAGTTTGTTAGATGCTTTGATATCATCTTCATACTAGCATATATCTATGTAAAGCTCCTCTTGGACACAGAGGTCTTACCAGGATATGGTATTTGTGAAAGCCTATATTCTGTTTCCATTTGCAAGTGAAAAGAAAATAGAAATAAAAGTTTGGAAATGGTTTCTATGCCAGAGATGTACGCAGAGGAATCATGTTTATGGGTAAGTAGCTTCTCTTTCACTCTGATGCAATTTTAACTTTCCTAAGAAAACCAAGATCAGAAATAGGGTTGGTATTAAGATATTATTAATTTCAGTTTCACCATCTCGGTTTTGAATCTCAAAGAGCAGTCTCTAACTTCTGACCTGAAACAGATTGAGTTTCTTCATCTGCATGTATAATATATTTTCATAGAAAAAGAAATATGTTTGAAAGATTCTTTTATCATGAAGGCTTTTAATATATTTATTTAGCTGCATTTGTAAAGTAGCAGAAAGGAGATGACAGTGGTAGTTGGGAACTGGAGATAGTATCAATAAAACAATGATAGCTGAAACAGATTGGAATAAGGTAGCTAGGAGCTTCACAAGTGCCTCAGTGGTATCAAATCATTTTGACAGAGAGTGGGACAAAGATGAATGGGTAACACAGAAAACGTGACAGATGAAAATTCGCAGTGAGGTGGAAGAGATCAGATCAACATTTTGTTGTGAAAAACAAATGCCGTGTAGTTTGGCATTCTCCTCTCCACATCAGGAGAGGAGTGATTCTGTATGAGTGATTCTGGTGTAATCCTCATAGTTTCTACAGCTTCTCTACTGTGCGAGCATGCATCATGAAGAGTAGGAACATGACTACGTGGTTGATAAGATTTCCAGATGCGTTATATTCTACTTTAGAGGAGTTGGCTCTTTAAAGATGTAATTCTAGGTAGAAGAAAGTAAGCGTATCTGAAAAATGGGAACTTTAGCTGCAATAAGGTGATCAAAGCCAATCCATAAAGGGTTATGAGCAGTGGCTTCATTATCCAATGCTCTAGTATTGTTATGCATGTTATTGTTCTGATATAAAAACATTAAAAACTCCAATTGATCGAAATTAATATTAAAAATAAATTTTCATTTATATTTATTGAATTCAGATTATAAATCCTTATGGAAGAAAGAAAAAGCTTGTGAAGCCATGATACTATCCTGGAGTCCTTCATTGGCTTGCAAAAGTTTCTGACTATTTTAAAAATACATGTAACCACAAAAGTATATGTAACTTTCAAAAACAGATAAAAGAATTGCTGTGGATTTACAATGTTGGTTTTGAGTTTGCATTCATTCAGTCATTGTGGGAAGATTCTGTAGTTTGTGCCATTATTTCTGCTATGTTAAAATACTTAAAATATTACTCTATTTGTATGATTTTTTGAAATAGGTGTAAGTTCTTCATGGAGAGCAAATAGGCAGGTTTATAACTGTGAAGTTTTCTCTGAACCTTTCTCTTTGCCATTATCCCTCCAAGTAACTAACCATATTCAGAAATTCCTAGAGCCTAAGAAAATGGAAAAGTCTGAGAATGGTGCATTTCTTAGAAATAGAGTCCTAACATGACAATTAAGAGTTAACTTTTGTGTCTGCTGTCAGATCTTGCGCAACTTATTCATTCTCTTTCCTACTTTATTTTTTCCAGTTGAATGTCTTACTAGCTTCAGTAACGTCTGGATCATGTCTTACTTAGGTTTCTAGCAACTGGAAATTTACCTAGATCGAAAAAGTAGTTTGTTGTAAATCTCTTTCAGTCTTCCTTTTTCTAGGTTGCTGTTCTTTACATGCTTCTATATTAAACAACATTCTGAGTTCATGAAGTAGTGTAGTAATATTTTTATGAAATAGATGGAAGTTGCTGTATGAGTAAATTTGCTGAGTGTTTACGAATTCTGAGGAGGAAACAATTTTGTACAGTTAAAAAAAAATACCCCCTCATTTGGAAGAGAAAGTTATTAAAAATATAAACTAGCACCTACTGCAATGGACAAAAAATACTTCAGATCTAATAGGCTAAGTTCGGTTGGTGCAGATCTTTATTTACTAACTGGTAAGTAAATCAGGTACCTTTTCCTTAACTCATAATGAAATAAGAGTCTTAGAAGAACAGAGCACAGCCTGTGCATCTACGGCTTCCCTTCTAAAAGCTAGCTTCACAAAGTGCGTTAACGTAATTGCAGACAATTTCAGTATTTGTCCTTGAGATCAGTTTCACTCTTCTAGTGCCACAACATTGTGTATGTTGTAAATAAATAAAATAGGGTTTATCACCAAAGGACTCTGGTCATTAAAAAAGTGGAGAGATTCATGTGGATTTGGATTTCTGTAGTAGTCAGGTGTCTGGAAATACTGAATGTCAATATACAATGAAGTGAATTTTAATTTTACAGTTTCTTCATCATGTTCACTCTCTTACACCTCACCCACCTCTACCAACAGTCAAGAGTCAAGATGCCAGCATACCATTAAAACTGAAATAGCTGGACCGCCTTCACCTGTTGATTGGCCAGCAGCTGTTGGATGCTCCACTTCTCAGGTCCCGAACCCCTTTGTTGGATACCCCTCTTCTGGACACTTGTCCCCTTTTGATTTCTCCCCACCCACTGGACACTCCTTACCCATTGGGGTCCTTCCTGATGGCTCTTTCCTCCTTGGGCCTTCTTCTCATGGACTCTCAAAGATGGATGTTCTCATTTCTGAAGTGAGGGAACTAAAAGAGGAAGTAGTTAATGTGGTCCAGGAGTTGAGAACAGTAACAGGTCACCTTGGCTTTTTGGTGGACTGTGTTGGACAGAGATCAGGACTTTTTCCATCTCATGGTGCTCCTTCTGAAGGCTAATGCTTTAGAAACTCGTAGTTTCCATCTAACAGATGAATTCATCTTGCGAAGGTTTATCTTGATGAATATCTATTAAATGTATTTCTGTTTTTCTGAATCAGCCTGAGTTCTCAAAATACTTGTATGTGAAAGCATGTTTTAAAGAAATTTATGTTGTTAGTAACCTCTGTTACATCTGCTTTTGTGTTTTTTAACATTTTGAGATAATCTTTTATCAGTGTGTACACACACATACATTCATATATATATATATATACACACCCATACACACCTTACGGATCTACCTGAATTTTCTGTGTTTTTAACTACTATAATGTGTGCACAGTAGTCAAATGCTGCCATTTGATGAGTTTTCATAACTTCACATTCATAAAATGGGAGGTATTTTTCACCAAGAATAACTTTTCAAAGTGTGTTTCTGGAAAAGATTCTTAGCCATGGCTTCTCTTAGCCTGTTGGCTGCTCTGATGCTGCAAGTGGCATCATGGTGACAAACAATAGCATTGACAAGGAAGACCTGGGAGGCCTCAAGCTGGGTTCTCCTCTTTCTTCCTGGTCGCAGAACAAGACATTGGTAGTATTCAATGAACAGGCATTATGACTACTCGTTAAAAATCAATAGTTCTGCTATAATAGTTAAATCAAATCTAAAAACAACACAGAATTGATTTACTGTGGTTTTCCGTAGTGGCAAATTTACGAGAAAAACTGCTGGTATGTAAAATAAGTTAAACATTACTTTCATAAAGGTGAAGAGTGCTTTCTTATCCTTAGAGCTTGAAAGGCACTAGGTATAGAAAAATAGGTGAAGGAACTTCCAATCTTATTTAATTAAAAAATTGGAGAAAGAGAAAAAATGCCATAAATAGGACACTAAACCCATTAACTTCAAATGAGTGAAGTTGCTTGTACATCAAGAAAATTTATATTGTCCATTATTGGGTGAGGATGATGTTAAGTTTATACTTTCTCAAAAAATAAAGGAACAGAGATTATATCTGTTTTTCTGTTCTTAGAATAACTTCAGACCAATTTACAACTTGTTGATAAGTAACTTCTGATATTCAGAGCAGCAGATGAGGAAGTTTCTATTCTGGGCAGAGCAGGGACTTGACTTTTCCTTCAGCCCATGTACACTTCGGTTTCTGAATGAATGAAGAGTTATAAGATGTTTAGTAATACAAAGACAAATATAGTAGGAAATACAGTAGGAAGCATACAAAAAGATCTGCTTTTTTGCCTTCCTGGAAATGGCTGTTATTTGCTCAATAAAGTGCACTGTAAAAAAAAAAAATCTCAATATAGGTTCTTTGTCTTTTGTTTTGGTTAATATGTTGTGTCAAGGCCTATTACTTAATGTTTTTGAATATAGTTAATGTGATTTGAATATAGTCAGGGCTAGTATACGCATCTCCCATACACATCAATGAAAGATGTAGGTGTAAAAGGATATTTATCGTGTTCATCACTTACTCTGTGATGAACTTCACAATAGGGCAACATCCTATTTCCTTGATGGTGACCGTAGAAGTCATTTCATCGAAATTAGTGATAAAATCAATGTCCTGATGCACGACTTGTCCCAGTAGCTATTATATGTAATTGTCCTGTTCTGATATTGCTGAATAAGAAATTTCATTGGTATGTTTGAAACTGATCAGCTCCTATTAGAAATTGAAGCTTACTTACTATTCTGTATGAAATAACTGGTGTGGTACAGAATATCTTCAGTTACCAAAAGAATAAGTATTTAGTATCTTATGAATAATAGGTATCTGCACTGACTTCCCCCCCCCGCCCCGTTATGGTACATACATGAGATGGAAAAAATTAATCTAGTCTACATATTGCAACTTTTTTTAGGCACCTCTGCTTTTTGTCTTCATTGACAGATTCTTTGTTTCCATGCTGTGTACACAGATATATTTGAAAAGGTTCTTATTTTCTCGTTTTTACTACTTTCATACAAACTGTATCAAACTTGATCAAAGTAGTATATTTCAGTGTGAGTTAATGATTTTATCCCAGTTGAAAACCGTTCCCCGGATGGACCTACAATTAAATTACTATAGCACACCTATTAAACCTTCCTAAACTATTACCGGTGTAGAATATAATAGTAATAAAAAGGAGATGCCATAACCTAATGCTAATATCTAAATGCTTCTAAATCAATGACTTCCCTTATATTGTTTTATCTCAAATGCCTCTTTAATGTTATTACAGTAGAAACTGGGAATATTTTCTGACTTTTTCAGTTAAGGTTACAATATTGATTTCATTTTCTAGCCAAGTTCCTTGGGTTCTCAGCATTACATGAGATGTTATAGCTGTGCATTTTCCCTTGGAGTCTGGATGACTTTCTGTAGCATAATTTAATAAATGACTAAAATGTACTCTAAAGTCTTTATAATTTGTTTGACTTTTTAATAAAATTTTTTCACAGTCTCCCACAACACTTTTAGATCACAGTTATCTACTGGAATCACATCTCCTAGCCATGATTCCTAGACAATTAAATGGCCCAGTCCATTTCTGAAGTGTTAGGTTAAATAAAAAAGTAGAAGCCACTGTAAATGCTTGAGGGTTATTTATGCAGTGCAGAGTACTTGCAGCGTTACGTGGCCCTGTTAATGACACTAAATATATTTGTTATAATACATTCTTTGTGGCAGCAATGTTGTCATTTTGGTCTCTTGCTTTTTGTCTCTATGTCCAAAGTCAGCTCCATTACTTGCGGTGCCCGCTCCGTGTTTACACAGGTAGATACCCCACTGAGCTCTGAATTACTACCAAGTTCTTCCCATGCAACATCTGATGGACAGTGCTGGTACAGAGGTGGCTGGATAAATTGAAGAAGCAAGGCATGAGAGGCTGCAGAGATGGAGTCTGGCACACTGCTGCCAGACCCTGTGGGTTAGAGCTGGTGGAGTCATTCTCACCTTCTTCCAACAGCAATGCCCGGCTCTCCATGGTGGCACCTGTGTCTTGAGTGTCTCACAGCTGGACAGTGGTTCTGATAGGCCAGCTTTACACCAGCAGATCAGTGCATGGAATAAAATGTACTTTTTTCTCCTCACAAGAAACAATGCGGGTGTGATAACTTAGCCATTTGTATTGTGAACCTTTCCTAGGTTTGCAGTTGCTCTTTGACAGGGAGTGGCAGGGATTAGAATGAAGAATTGATGCCCACTGTTCCTGCAGGATAGTGTGCCATAATTTCAGCCTAATCTTAGTGGGAATAGATATAAATTTAAATAGGAATAATCTTTTCAGTATGGCAGTTAATTACTTACATGTCATACGATACTGTCAAACAACCGTTATAGGATGAGGTCTGCATGTCCCATCCTACTATTAGGTATTTTTTGAAATTGCTTTGCCACGTGGATTTTTTTGATGTGTTCGTATTCAATATAATGTTCTAATCTGACCATCATGGTTTACCTTTTCTCCTGGTTTATAAACTGTCTCTTGTTAAAACTCAAAAATTGAAAAAAAAAGTTTTTAATTCTAGGAAATGTGCGTGCAACTTTCCAAATTACCCTAACTTAAGTAATCATGCATGAGAATTATACTTTTCAAAAGGCAGTCTATGTAATTTTAACAGGAACTGTAGTGAGTTGTTTTGCTTTCTGTCTGTAAAAAGTAGGATAATCAGGAATGCAATGTAGAAATTTGGTTGTACACCTTTATATAGTTAGTCACGTGCTATCAGAAAATATCCTACAACTTTTTCGTATAGAGGCTTGCCTGGATTTTCAGTCCTCTTACCCCCCAGCTGCCCAAGTATGCTGGGAGATAAGGACAGTTAGATACAAGCCTTCTATCTTTTGTCCAAACCTCTTTCTGCTGTGGAAAAGAAAATCAAGGTTACCGTATCCCACAGAATGTTAACTGTTCGCAGTGGAGGCAGCATTCTGCAAGTCTGCACGTGGGTAAGGATGGGAAGAGTAATGTTTACTCCATCTAAAGGGTTTCTGACTCCCATGTTTCAGTTGTTTGAAAGTTCTCACATAATTTTCTTCTCTTAAATACATTAATACTTATTGAGCAATGTAAAATAAAATAGTGTAATTTATTAGAAAAGATTAATAGAGAATAGAGGAATAATTCACTTGGTGGTGTAAGAAATTTACTCTCGTTTTGCTGTAGCTTTTCTGAATTGCCATGTTGTAGTGTTTTGCTCGCCAGACTGCAGTACCGAAAATGGCATAGTCTAGTTCCTTTTCTTAGGCTATTCACGACAAATCACAAAAGATATTACACTGAAATGGTTTCTCTGTTGTCAAATGGCAAAACAGCACAACAGAGTGTTTGATTAGCCTGGGGCATGGTTCCTGATAGGAAAACCAGAGTCACAGTCTGGTAGACTGGATTGTGCAGTATTGGAGGTGCTCCTATGAAAATCACATTGGCGCAAAGTAGGCTGATTTGAAGATGAGAGGTTATCAGATCTGTGTACACTGAAATATTCTGCTCTAGTATAAAATTTTCTTATATAAAATGCTTTTCTACTCTTGATGTAGAAGCAAAACTAAAACAGAGATTGGGTTATTAAATGTGAAGAGAGGAGCAGTTCTCTTCAAACTGTCACACTGGCTGCTCTACCAGTTCAGGACGCTCTCAGCTGCTAAGCAACATACAGATATATTTTCATGTAAGACATCACTGTTTCGCTCAAAAGTCAGTACAAAGGCCTTCATACTAAGAATTGCTATACATGTCTCAGAAGGTCACGGAACGGAACTGATCGTGATTTATTTGTTTGCTTGTGTGTTTTATTTTGTTTTTCCACTCAGGAAAACATAGATGATAAGAAATGAATTTTGCATGAAAATAAATAAATTTTTAGGAGGCCTTCCGATCTCTGCCTGATTTTGAACAGGAAGTCTAGTAAGTCTTTCTCTGTTCTAGGCATCAAGTATCTCAGACACCAAGCTGTTCAAGCACATATGTCTTTTCTTTTTGTTCACAAAAATATGCCTCCTTTTCCATGAAAAAGATAAATGAATTAAAATATTTTGATTTTTCGGGATTCTTGGTTTCCATCCAGCACCAGTGCCAAGTCTTTAGGACAGCTATAACAAAGCCCTTTTCTTACAAATGAGAGGTGGTTGTGCTTTAGAGTCACTCAGCTGTCAATATTCAGTGTTAGGTGCCTTTTTACAACATACAGTTGAGAAATATGCTCACAACATTAAAAAATGCTTACAACATTAAAGGAAATAAGAATGAGCACATCTGAAAACTGGTGATGCTGGCTCTGCCTGCACAGAGTGGCTCTGCTTGTTCTTCACATACACAGATGTAAACCAAAACTGATTTTCCTGAGCACAGTGGGATTTGTCATGACTCATCATCATCACCCAGCTATCCAGCCTAAATTTAAAATCTTACTTAAATTTTCACACATGCTTCGCACAAGTGTGCCTACCAGATGTGGTGGAGGCAGTGGAAATTGATGCCCAGATGAATGTGATGTATGTAGTGTATCCTAGGTACTGACTCTGGGAAAAGAACAGTTTTTTTAAAACTGGAGCATGAAAGGTGCTTGTCAGTGGTGCTGTGGACTCTATAGCTTTCCTGCTTTCACTCGTGTGATATATATATATACAGTAAGATGAATGTAGTTTTATCTTGCTTTCTTTAGAGGAAAACTATGCTAATGAGTTGCAAATGAATCTTCCAGATTGTTGTCTGCAGGAGCACACCTTGTAAGGAAAGACTTATGAAACTAAGCACTAGAAAAGCTATTAATAAGAAGAGTTAAATAATAAACTGGATTAAAAGAGATTTAATATTTGTATATGGTTTCTTCTTACTCTGCTCATGAGCATGTTTCATGAGCAAGAAAGAGAAGCTGCCACGTTGTGGTGGTGAGCAAGAAAGCAGATCAGGTGTCCAGAAACAGTCAGGTGGATGTTTGAACTTGCCCTGGATCACTGGCTGATTCCAGTCAGGTGGCTTGCCAAGTGGTATGCCAAGGTGACATTCACCCCAGGAGCTGCCTGGATGACAAGCTGCTTCAGACTGAGGAAGAGGGTCTTTGCTTTGATGAGGAGATTACCAAAACTCACATCTCATTAGTGTTTCCTAAGGTTCTTTGGAAATGAACAGTAGTTTCATTAAAGGCTAATGTAAATGCATTTCTGCACACCTTCCCTGCAGCATTTTATCACTTTAGAATTGATCAAGATTGTTGTCTTGGGCTGTCTTGAACAGCTATACATCTGGAGCACCATTTGTGCAAGCTGCTGATGAACAGGCTACATACGCTCTGCTTCACAGCATCTTTGCTGCCTTATATGCGGACAGATTTACCTCATTGGGAGCTGAGATGATCTAACTCTTTTCATTTGCATAAACCCTTTTCTGTTTGATGGGATGCTTTAACATGAATAACATGCTACCTGTTTGGGTGCATACATACTGTATCTCCACAGTAATACGAGAAACAGGCAAGAGTGATTTGGAACAGCACTGAGGAAAAAAAAAATCCGATTTTTCACATTTGAGGAAAATTCTCAGCAGGACAGGGCACAGTGTCTGATTAATATGGACCTTTGATAACTTTGTCCAAGTTGGCATCTTTATGTTTTTCATCTGTACTTAGCATTTTTTCCAAAAGTCTAAAAATAAATCACACTTAAAACTGCTATTTTCATTCTCAAAGTAGTAATGATTGGAATCGCATTCCTGAAGCTTTGACACAGACATGAGTGCGAGTGACCTATTTTTATGACCTCTGTTTGTCATTCATTATGTAATTATCAATATATAGCTAAGCTCCATGCAGCTACTAGACTATAGCTCATATGGAAAATGTTTTCAAATGAGAAAAATGTGTGTTTTCTATGATGTAGAAGCTACTAGTAAAATCATATGAAGTCTCACCGTCACTTTATTTAAAGCACTGTTTCTTACAAGCAAAATTAAAGACAGTGAAAAACTGTTTTGCATTTTAATTTTTTTTCCCACTTTTTGTAGCTGGTAACTCTCCAAAGAAGTGTAGCTTGCATGTTTTCTGTTAGAGCTTTAAGCCTCCTCTCTTGGTCAAGGAGGAGACGGCTGCAGCCTTTCTTTCTAACCTATACCAACAGTCACAGTTCTGTCTCTCTCGTTGGTTGCGTTTGTTCTTTGGCAGTGGCAAGAGGATGACCGCTCCGTTACGATGACCAGGCACACACCAGGGGGCTGTGGAGGGGAAGGGGCTATGTGAATTACTTCTGAATGCGAAGTGCATTGTTTTAGCAAAGAAGCTGCTGCCTGCACTTCAGCTGTTATTCTTTGCAGTTGCCTGTGTTACACACAATGAGACTTCTTCTGAAAGTACTTCATGGGGTTTTGCTGTGCAGGGTGTGCTAAAGTCACTGTTTTGATGGATAATGAGTATTTTTATGGCACTGATGTATTTTCCATTTCTGACTACCAGTTACATTCACCTTGATGAGGAAACAATCTTCTGTATGAGTTCACTGCCATTGCTTTGTAATTCATGCATGTCTTTGTAATTCAAGTTTTCTGTGTGCTAACCACAATTCTTCCGTAAAGTAGGAGAGGAATAAATTACACATTTTTAAAACAAATGCTAGGGCTATCACAGTCACCAATCATCTTTTCAGTAGATTCTTTTCAAACTAGTGATGCCACTGGGGGGTTAATGGATACTCTGATTACATGTGTTTCATATAGCCTGCTGCTTTTGACGAACTAAAATATTTCGGTTTTGAAAAACACAACAACTTATGGTTGTTTAATGTCGTAACAGTCAACAGCCGAATTAAATCTCTCCTGTGTTCCAGACATCAGAGCAGCTGACACACGTAGACCTTCAGGAGCTAGGCAGCTCTTTCTTTCCTGAGTTCTTTTGTTGAATATGAGGTTTACATAAGGAAGAGATTTTATACTTCCTAGGCCATGTTTTTGTGTTTGTTTTTTTTTTGGGGCGGCGGGGGGGGGGAGGGGGGTGGTTTTTTGTTTTGGTTTTTTGGTTTTTTTTTTTCCTTAGAGAGACTTAAGTGCAGTACTTCTAATATGGAATAAAATTAAACTGTTTGTACATTCTGTCATTTGTGATAGCATATATCTGGTAGAGTAACAAGATATTTGGTCACTGCTGAGTTCTGTACAACTGCAGATGACCACAGCATTGCAGTGGGAGTCTGTGTATACGAGCTGTTAGGCACACATCTGTTTTTCTCAGACTGTGACATTACAGCGTTTCTGCATGCACAGAACCACAGTACAAAGACAACAGCTGGTTAATTTTGTCCTGGGCTTTTATAAAACCCTACCTCTGTTGTGGAGGTATGAGAATTTTCTTTCTTTGATGGTACTAGGTCTTTATGTGAAGAAGCTAGGGCTGTCATTTGAACAGAAAATAAAATGTAATGAAATATTTTAACATCATTCCAGAATTAATGTGCCTTCTTATCATGGTTTGCCTATGCAAAACTCAATTTAAAAAAAATTCAGTCTTGGAATTTTAAAAAAATATTTCTTAGCTTAACAGGATGTATTCAACAAAACTGTAACAGTTTGACACCTTTGTCTTTGCTACCTGCTGATAGATTCAAAGGAACAAAATATTCCTCCATTTTCTTCTTCAACAGCAATTTATTTACTAAATTTTTATAGGACAGCTAGAGGTGCTGCTGTCAGCACTCAGTGTTTTTGATAACTATATAAAATTGCAACGTATCAGGATAATAAAAAAGCATACAGTAACCATAGTCATTTCTGTTAAGACTGAATTAGTGCCGAATTGCTGCATTGTAAAGCAATTCCTCACGCTTGCTGAACCTTTCAGGACATCTAGGAAATTAGTAGACTGAGTCGTCAGGTCTAAAGGGGAGCAGGGTAGTTATTACAGGGAGATGGTGGAGGGACACTGGCAGAGTCTGCTCTGGGTCTAGTGCCAGTGCCTTATGCAGGGCTTGACAGTGGGATAGGACAGAGTGGACAAGCAGTCTCTCAGTTTGTTGGGTTTTGCTCTAAATACAGCTTTCAGGGTGAAAACCCGCTCTTAAACTTGTGCCAATTCAGAAGGCACTGGTCCAGTTTGGTCTCAGTAAGACACTCAGATTTTGCAGGCCTGTCTTTGACTTCCAAGATAACTGTATGCCCCCCAGAATAGCGGGAATATGTGCCAATATTAAAAGTGCCAAAATCACCGTAAGGGCTAACATGGTCCATGTAAGAAAGTCAGCTGCAATGTGGTCCGGGTCTAATAAGGAAAGTACTTAAGAAATTACCTTTGCCTTAAATATGAGTTAGTCCCATTGATTTGAAATGGAACCCACTTAGGATATTGACTTTAAAATAGTTTGGTGCAAAGTGCAGCAAATGTCAATTTAAACTTTCAGAAAGAATACAGTATTTTGCTTTATTCAATATCAATAACTCTGCATGACAGAAATCACACGTGTCCCTACTACTGTGTTATCTTCACACACCGAGCTCTAAAGACATGTTGTTGTTCATAGGGAAACTGGATGGATGAGGTGGGAAGGCTGATACTTGAGACATGGAAAATACAAGATAGAGAAGTTAACGTATCGTGTATTCTTAGGAACCTTATATTATTTCACTATGGCTTTGGGAAGGATGAGGGATGGGTTTTGAGAAAAAACCCAAGGTAATAAATACCATAAACCGACATGTGTACAGCAGTTACTGTACACACCTGGGTGTAGGTGTTCGATTAAAAATGCAATAAAAATATTAGGTGGCTGTTGGAGAAGCAGATGATTTGGTGATGTTCTACAGAGCTGAGAAGTGTCTAGGGAGGTTCTGAAGACATGCTTTTCTTCACTGTTTGGATTGCTTGGTATGAAAAGTATGTATTTTCTGTTTTAGAGGAGAAAGACCAGTTATGGAATTGTTATTCATTCTCAGATTTGAAAGCAATAGTTCAAAATAGCATGGGTCATAGGGGATTTGGGTCACCAAACAATATTTATACAAGAACAATAAAAATAAATATCTTTAGTCTACACATTTATACGTCTTGGGATGGGCTTCTAAGCTAATGTCACTCACTGTTCAATTGTTTTTCTATTGCAGATATGTCTTCTCCTACAATGAAGAAACCTGAAAAGCCTTTGTTTAGTCCTACTTCTCCCCAGGATTCTTCACCAAGACTGAGCACTTTTCCCCAGCATCACCACCCAGGAATTCCGGGAGTTGCACACAGTGGTGAGAGTTATAGAGGAGGAAGAAGTACCTCCCTATTCATTTGATCTGTTGTCCTTTCATACAATGAGATTGGGATGCACTTTTGCAGACTTTCTTAGAAACCTAATCCCATTTATAATACTGAAGAGAGAAGAAACAGAAAAGGTTGGGGTATCCTTCCAGGAATGCTCATTAAACTCAGTTCAGATAGTCTGACTGCTGCAAGTCATTAGAAAGAATGTAGGATTAACCAGTGAATAAAATACTGTAAATTGCGTGAAGAAACTGATGGAGGAAAAATATTCCCTGTCTTTCCTCTATCCACCTACATCCTTTTAATTATTGTTGCTATGATAGTGATATATTTAAATGCCAGAATGGGTAGGATTTAATAGACAAGTCACAACCATGTTAACTATGTGACAGAATGAATTAAGTACCAGTGCTTCTTTTGAATGTCCTGTCTAAAAAGCTGGAGTCCTGATAAATGTTTTTCAACATCTGTTTTCTGAAATCCATAGTAAATCCATAAAGAAATTTCACTTAAAGTGTGAAGGGGATGCTTGAAATGGACAGAATGCATGTTATCTTGAGGGTTTTTCAGGAGTGACAGGACAATTCCAGCATCATGGGCTGTTTAATGAGGTCAGAATGACCCTGATTCTTCAGATGCAAACTTGAAAGTCTCCCTTCACCGTGTTTCCTTATAAACTGCATATAAAGGGATTCATTTCTTGAGCAAAGCTGAGTGACTGGACGAGTAAAACAGATCTGAGGTTGTTGTGCAGTGTGATAGACAAACATTCTCTGCTTTGACGCCAGACAACTGGGCAGCAGGAGGACATGCTGTACATTCCTTTCACTGTGAAAACATTGCTGGCTGTTTAGACATAACATACAATCTATAGATAGAGAAGTGTGTGGTTGTAGGCGCTGGGAAGAAGGAGAACGTAAAGAAAGATGTGTATAGGGTAGGTGCTTTTTTATTTGTGAGTGATATTTTTATTGGAAGAATTGGTTTCCTGGGCCCTGAATGTTCTTCAGTGTTTTCACAAACATCAGCTAATATTTGTGGCATTATTGATGAGTAGTTATTACTCCATCCCCACATGAGGCCCATGGAGTGCAATGCTGTGAGGAATCACTACCTGTTTCTTAGGACTTGGTGACTTTGGTTTTCTCTGTTGGTTGTATTTCTTGAGTAAAATATTTGTTTTGTTTATTTGGGCTCCAGATGGAAAACTGTATAAATGAAATGTCTTTTATACTGGAAAATAATTACTTTTTAAAGAAATAATGAAAAAATATGATGGCTTAATCCAGAAAACCGAACCAAGATACGGTATTTATGAATTTGAAACAGTAGCACTTTCCATTGCCTGGGATGATGTGATGGGAGGACATGTAAGTTTTCTTGTAAAGATGCAGTGAAGCAGGAGTGCAGTGTACTGATTTATAACTGACTTTTTGTTTTTCTTGCTGTAACACAGAGGTGAAGAATTTTAGAAGAAACAAGATGCAAAGTAATTTTAATTTTATTTTATCTTCTCCAGTCATCTCAACTAGAACTCCACCTCCACCTTCACCATTGCCATTTCCAGCACAAGCTATTCTCCCTCCTGCCCCATCTAGCTACTTCTCCCATCCAACGATCAGATATCCTCCCCATCTGAATCCTCAGGATACTCTGAAGAATTATGTACCTTCTTACGACCCGTCCAGCCCGCAGACTAGCCAGGTACTGTAAAACAATGAAAACCCTACAAAAGAAATCCTATAAGGAGTGTGTGTCTTCCAGGGCATTTTAGACTGGTATATCACTAGTTTTGGTCTCAGAACAAGCTGAGAGCTGGCGCCTAAGCAATCCATAAACTTTTCCCGTTCAGCATGGTTGAATAAATGGTGCAGGTCTGTTGCAACACTTGCTGTTCCTCTGTCAAGAGTAAGAAAAATACTTGTGGTGAATGACCCCCCAGCAATTAGCAGGACAGTCCCACACCCCACACCAGCAGGCTGAGCACCTTTGTAGCTGCGCAGATCCGCCAGGGACAAAGCCTGTGCTGGAGTAAGGAGTGCCACCGATACGTACATGCGCACTCCCGCAAGCTCATGGACACACAGGTGCATTAGACCAACAGTGAAAATGAACTCTGGCAAGGTAATGCTTGCCCTGTTTTGTAGGCACCTGACATTTCTTTGCACAGGTGCAAAGACATGTCTGTAGTGAGGACATCACAGACTCACAAAAGCATTTTCTTCTTCCTTTTGTAGGGAACATGCAGTAACAGGTGAGTTCCTGGCTGCTGCACCAGGAAATACAGCTACACCAGACTTGTGATTGATATGGGAAATTAATGTGGTTTTCATTAGTGAAGTAACTTGTGAAGGACTGTGTGCAAACCAACTTTTCATGATCGCATCATCACATAGCTTTAGCATGTGATCTGCGCTGTAGGATAAACTGCAGTTGAGACTTGGTCTGTCAATACTCAGAATATTTCCAGTGGCAGTGTAATGAGCCACAATCTTTGCTGCTTAGGCTGGGTTTGTTTGGGTTTTTTTTTTTTGTTCGTTTGTTTTGATACCATGTCTGAAGGACTCCTCTGGACCCCTGTAGCTTGTGCTTTAGCATGTTTTTTGGAAGAACCTTGGGAATATAAACCAAAGAGACAACAGCCAGGTTTTCCTGCTCCTAAGGGTTAGGTTCTTTTGGAAGGACTGTCTTAGCAGTGATGAAGGGGTTGCTCTGAGAGGGTTTTGTTTTGGGTTTTGTTTTGTTTTGTTTGTCACCAATAATGAGAGGCCTTTCAGCATGCATTTAAAGTGCAACAGCAATAGAAATTGAGACTGAATTATACTTTCTATGTTGAATAACAGATACAGCCCCTCTGGGCTATTCAGAAGGTCATTGTGGCTATTGTCTCCAAGGGTTAATGCTCTGGTCCAACTGCATGAAAAACATGTTGAAAAAAAGATATTTTGAAGCGAGAAATCCCAACTATGTGAGATTTGTTGACTACAATATTAATGCGAAGTAAAACTTAAAGTGAAAACAGAGTACGTCAGCTTTTGAATACAAATTGCTATCTATGGACAGATTGAAAATCTTTCAGTCCCATGTAGTATTTTTGCTGAGACTCAGCTGGGAATGTTGCACGCAGGACCTGATTTTAATTTGTGTAAAATTTCCATGAATAACAAAGTCTAATTAAGACAGCCATTAAAAATCCTTAACGTTAATTCAGCACAGAAAATCTTAGAGTTCTGTTGAAAATTTTTTTGTTAAACTGATGTCTTAATTAGGCATTATTAAGGGAAAAATTATGCAAATTAAAATCAGGCCCTTACTGTTATGCACTTCTTTAATTATTCACTGCTTTTTAAACTTACATTTTGATTTCTTATATATACATTAAAAAAGCAGACTAGGTGATAATCTCTCTGGGTTGTTCAGTGTTACTCTTTGGATCATTGCTGAAAAAATACAACGTCTAAATGAAGTGTCTGACTTTCTTTCAGAGAGTTGACAAATGTGCTGTGTTGTGTCTATTGGGGAGTATATTCACTGAGCAAGAGAAACACTTTCAACTCTGTGCCTGACAAGAATCTTACTCTCTTCCCTTACCTACATTTGAATGATTAATCTTTAGACCTTAAAAGATAAAGTTTGGCTCTGCTGATTTTTTTCAGAACAGTAGCAAACTGAAAACACATATTCTTGTGTTGTGGCACCATGAGGAATAACTGGACAAACTGGCATAATTTACTACTTTCATCACCTTTCATAACCTTTATATTTGGGTAACGTTTTTAATTTCAATTGATGTTAGATTCAGTTCCTGAGAAGAAGGGACAGGGCTTAAAAACACCAAGTACAGGATTACAGGCATCTGCATCGTTTATTCTCCTCAATTTATTATCATTAATCACTATTATTAGTGGAATCTCTTTTAAATTCAATTCTTTAAAGTTTACCTCTGAGTTATACTGTACATTAGAGGAGTTGCATGCCTAGTCAAAATAGCTCTAAATAGAACGCTTAAAGGACGATAGTACAAAAATAAACCAGCAAGAATATTTTTTTTGCTTAGGAGAAGAAGAAGCAGCTGTCTGTGAAGTTTCAGTGACAAAAAGAAATTGTTCTGATAGAATGGCATGCTTTGAGCCAAACCAGTTTTTCTTTTGTAAGGAAAACATGAATTTTTATTCAAACAAATTTAATTGTTATAAAATGCAAAACCGCATCATTTAGGAATATCACATCAAATTTAATTATACATTCCCACCTCAAAACATACTCATTTGGATTTCAAAAGGAGAACTATGATGGTAGTTTTAATTTCAGCTTTAGAAATAGAAAGGATGGATACCCTGACAGCATTTACCTAAAAGCAACTCTTCCTCCCTAACGTCTTTCAATAATACACTAATTTAGATTGTTACGACAAGCAATGAAGATGCCTTGTACTCCCCACAGCAATTTTGAGATTAATTACATTGCCGCTGCACTCATTATAGTGAGACATTGCTATTCAATGGAATACTTTAAGTAAAATTAGTTTAAAGATACAGAGCTTACATAGGTTTTCATGGTGGGAAGCAGTGGGCAATTTTCTTGACACAATGTTAAATACTCCAAATTATGTCTGACGAACAGTCAAGAAGTTCTAACAGGACCTTTGGCTGCAGTGCAAAGTGATTCAACAATGGATGATCCTAAACAAAAGAGCGCTGTGGCTGCTGTTTTCATGCGTATCTGCTTTTTATCCCCTGTTCTATCTGGAGAATAAATAAGCAAATGTACTGAACAGAAGTGGGCCTTTTTATATATAGAGCTGGACTTGCCTCTGAGTATTAGTCTACAGAGTTCCCAAGGTTTTGAAAACCACTGTACTTTCCACTAATTAAGTAATTCTGCTGACCCCTTTGTATTATACTTATTTTAACTCTTAGCGAGGCACTGGATGAGATTGTGTGTGTGAGTATGTATTATGATGGGTGCTTATGGGTGTATTATGATACTGGTTCCTCGTTATAAATTTCAGCAAAAGCTAATCTATCCGTATGTGCATAATCCACCTAGGGTGTTTATCCATCTACAGTGTATTGAGATTTTAAGATTTTGAACATGTATTTCCTTTTGAATGATTCCAGATAGGTGAATCTTTTAATCTGGGGAAATAACACCTCCTCTGTGTGTATGTACACATGTGCACTCCCCCACACACAGATCTGCACACACTTGAAATGCATTAATAATCAAGACTGCATGAATCAATATACAGTATCAAAATCAGATTTCAAATGAGCCTGAACAAATCACCAAGCATAACAACACTTCTGTGGCTGGAGTCAAACTCAAAAGCTC
This sequence comes from Buceros rhinoceros silvestris, assembly GCF_000710305.1. Taxonomy (NCBI): domain Eukaryota; kingdom Metazoa; phylum Chordata; class Aves; order Bucerotiformes; family Bucerotidae; genus Buceros; species Buceros rhinoceros. The sequence continues at coordinate 39,614 of NW_010408384.1, read as the reverse complement.
CAAACTTAATGCCCTGTCGAGTTAAATGGAGTAGTTTCCTGATTAAAGTGTGGTGAATCATAGAAGAAGGGTCAGCAAGTGTGATGAGGAAAAAGGTGGTAAAGCAAACAGTTAAGGTGAAACCTGCCGAAGGACATCCTGGCGTCACTGAGAATTTTTTTTCCTCAGTGATCCAAGTAAACAGACAATCTTGCAAGCTCTTTGAGTTTGCATTATGAAGTTTACTCAAATTTTGATATATTTTTTCTGCAATATGCACTTTTCAGTGGCACGGTAAAACTGCCTCCAGTTTGGTGGTGTTACATCTTGGACCCTTTTCCTCTTACAATAAATGGCTTACACTTGTTACATGCTACAGTCCAAGCTAACCGCTGTCCATGCATTGGCTAAAATTCCCAAGGGCTGTTAAAACATACTTTGTTGCAATGTGGGCTGTTTTGCAGCTTTATCTTTTTAATGGTTTTTATCTTTTTCTGAAGACGAAAATATCTGAACTGCTTGAGAAGAGCTGCTTCTGGAAGCTGGTGACGCCATTTATTTTCCTCTCAATTATAACTGAGTGGGGTATTCAATTTTTTATTCAGTGAAAGATAGGCATACCCTTCAGGAATAGGCAGATACTTTGTCATTCTTCCGTACAACAACTGCAGTCATTTAAGCAACGAGGAAGGAATCTTATGAGGTTCTATTTGGGCTGCTCAAAGGGTTTCCTGTTTGTTCCTGGGAGAATACTAGCAGAATAAACTGACACAAGCGATGTATGTGCATGTGGTTTCTTGGTCTAGCTAGCATCTATATTTGTTGACATTTAATAGTTTTCAGCTCTTGGGAAAGCCTTTCTTTGTAATTTTAAAGAAATTATTGAAGATTAAATATAGCAATGTGCTGTTTGTAATTAGGAGGTAGAGTGAGAGCACTAGCTTAACTGTATCTACTGACAGGGCATTTAAAGATTTAATTGCAGTTGTAAATGATCACTTTGTATTTAGTTTGCTCATTTTTAGTTTATTAAATGCACAGCTGTAAGTCTCCAGAGTGCACAAAATACCATTTAACCCAAAGATATCTTTTGATATGGAGGAGGGGTGGGGATAGTTAGAAAAATGGAAGACACTTCCTCCAGTTTCTTATTACCTGTAGATTTTCTGAAACATCCATCAACCTCTGTGGATATCACAGACCACAATGGTATGGACTCAAAGGCAGAGCTTATCACCTATGATCTCCAGGTTCATAGCTGTGTCTTGTAGACAACTGTTAAAACAAGATATTTGGTGTATGAGCAGGGTACCAAAAGAACTGGAATGTGCAGAACTGGATTCTCTAGAGCTTCATCAACACATTAATTGAACCAATATTCCCCAGACTACACTGCCATAGCATTTTTCAGTTATATTCTTCACCATAGTATCAACTTTGCCATTACACAGGACAGGAACTGTTGAGAAGAAATGGATGACATTTCCAAACACACCGAATCTAAACTGCACTCATTGGTTGATCACCTGGCTATAACAGGGAAACCTTCTTGGGAAACACAGAGTTTCTATTGAAGAAAACTGCGTTCTGAGATGCAAGTGTATTGTTCTACAAGTATAGTGGTTAGCCGGAATAGCATATCTTTTTTTTAACCCTTGAAATTTCTTTCTGAAATATCAAACACAGTATCATACGTAGCTGTACCTAGGACATGCACAGGATTAAGATGACAACAAATTCTGGCTTTTGTTGATTATTTCTTTGAAGTTATTTTGTATTTAAGATTCCAAGGAAAATTGGAATTATTTTATTTGGAATTTGGAATTACAATTACAATTATGGTTATTTTGTAAAAAAAAATATACTGTACAAATTTAAACATAAAATATACTTTAACATTTAAGCAACTTAATATTGTTTAATATGTATGTCAAATCTCTGTTATGTTGGGATATCTCATCTGTAGATGTTAGTGTGGCCATTTCACTATGGAATCAGAGATATTTTTTTAACCCTGGAAGTAGTGAGCTATGTGACAAAACACTGTCCTACCGTATTACTGAAGACCTAAGGTGTAAATGTGCTCATATTTGGACAAATATGTGAACAAAGTCTGAGAGGAGGTTGATTAATTACTGATAATACACATGTTAGTAAAATCCCAGCAATGAAACAGGTATAGTGAATCCTGATTTTTAGAAAGTCCTTACTTGTTACAAGTTTGGCTTTGGGCACATGAATGGATTAATCTATGGCAATTCAAGATGGTGTGAATTAAAGAGCTGGCAAAAACACAGATCTGAAAATCATATTAGTTTCCAATCGAACAGTAGAAAAACATATACCTGCCTAAATTTGGGCTAAATTTGCCAGACCTTCATTGTGTTTCTTCATTTTGCTTCTTTCCCCTCTCCCATCTTCAAATGTACAACTTGTTTATCTAACGAAACTACCTCCATGCAATTTACTTGAGGTTTGTGCCTCAGGCATCATCTCTCTGTTTGCAAAACCATCACACAGACATATTGATGCCCTAGTTAATGGTGACAGTTGATTTTTCACCTGTAATACATTTGAGTGTAAGAATCCTTTCAGGAAAAACTGGGACTAGAACCTAGAACTTATTTTAAATAAGTACAAAATTAATTTGTATTAAATGATATGCTATAAATATTTGCACTTCTAATTCAAGTGGATACGTAGTTTCCGTGCTAAAATATCTTTTGACAAAATAGCAAATGTTGAAAGGACAACAGGTCACAGAAGCTATTTCTAGCAGTCAGTTTTCAATAAGATTATGAATTGACAGCTTCAGAGATCTATTTCTGACGAGAGGATTTTCCTCTTCGTACTGAAAACTTAAAGCTCAAAGAACTTGAGACATCCAAGCAAGTCAGTGTTGTTGAGCTTGTAGTGCTATCAGCTACCACAGTCCAGAATCTAAACCTTTTTTTCCCAAACTATTAGTTCTGTGTTTTCACTGATAATCACATGGGTGTGAATTGAGCATAAACCAATGCACCAATGTCAGCTTATGGAGCAGCTGTCAAGATAATTATGTAATCTGTTTATTCAGGTCTATTTTATGATGTTAAGCTGCAAACTAATTATGATAACTCAAATATCAGTTTTGTTAACTGCTTCACTGTTGTTCACTGCACGCAAGAAAGACAACTATGAATGTTTCAGGAAGGTTTCTCGAGTGGCATTCATGTAACAGAATTTGGGGAAAGTATGAGACTGCTTTTCATAAACTGTTTACAAATGTAGCACTCCCAGGAAAAACACTGACATTTTAAGAAAATTTCCCATGACAAGCTGTGTGCAAGGGAGGACTTCAGATAGGTAACATATGAAAGATAGATAGGATTTGTGAAGAACTATGTATGTAGAAGGCCTGGTAGGTATATACTTACCTACAGCTACGGTTAGTTAAAAATCGAAGTGCAGGAAACTTTCAGTGTGGGTGGAGAAGTTAGGTTTTCCACCTAAGTTGGGAAGGTGGAGAGCTTCCCAACTTAGAGAAGTTCGTTAGTACACCAAGCTCTGTCTTGTGTGTGCTTACCCCTTCTTGATTTATCTTGTTTGCCAGACAATAACACTGGAACAGTTATTGCAATATACAATATTTGACATTACTGCAAAATTTTAATACAAATGTTATGTTACAAATGTGAAAACAGAGGTTAAGTACTTGAAAAAGGAAATGAATAAATGTTAGAGATTATAAAATTAAAAGCAGAATAAATCATATAGTGCAGCCAGAAGATACCTGAGGAAGTGTGGCAATATGCAAAATTTTTAAGAGGCAAGCGTTTGAAATCTAATGTGCAGTCAGAGTCTGAAATGTTGGAACCGTAAGAATTAAACTTACTGCAGTAACAAAATTCCCCCTTTCTTAACATGGAGGTTTTATTTTTACAGTCTAGAGGTCGCAGATCGCAGTTTCGTTGTATTTTGTCTGGACTCAGTTTTACATGCAATATAGATATGGATCCATGCCTGCCATTTAAGAACATATTAAGGAAAAAAAAAAGAAATCGAGACATTTGGTGGGGGTAGCAAACCAAGTGCACTAATTGCTAGCAAATTCCCCATGGATTTCAACAAGGACAAGATTTCACCCTCTGTTTGGGTGAAGTGAGGTGATGTACTGCACTGCTGTTACGTATCACACAAGGAAAAAGTATGATTTACATGAGAATGGGGTTTAAGTATATTCTTTGTCTTATAACTCAGGAAAGAAAGATTTTACTCATTTGTACTGTATGCACAAGGACTAAGCTGGGGTCCGTGTGACCTATTGCGTTCCTGTTGACCAGCATCACTAGGGAATATGAGAAGGTGATACATTGCTGTAAATTGTCTTGTTCTCCAGCTGTGTCCTACTAATTAATTCGAGTCTGGCTTTGGAGACAGAGCTGCTTTTGGAAGCCGATTCCACTGACTCTCTTAATTCATAAACTCCCTGGAATTTTAGTTTTTGATAAAAGTTGGTTGTTTTGGTATGGGATTCTTGGTTGTTTTTGTGATATGTTAGCACACCCCATGAGCTAGGACTCCTAAGGTCACAGGTCAGTGACTCCACCTAGGAGTTACCAGATGCACACAAGAGGTAATAATCTCTCCAGCAGGCTGTGTGGACAGCCAGGAGAGGTGGCTTGCCTCTGCAGCAGGCTTCTGAGACACGTACTGAAAATTCATTTCAGCATAGCAAGCAGGTCTTACTGGCAAGAATTCTGGTGTTTTACAGAAAGGCTTGTCCTAAGGACTGCCTAACAGTTTTCCCCACAAATGCTTCAAACTCCCTTACCTATGGCAGAGCCTGTTTAAAAAATCGAGATGTCTCAAGTTGAACTCTGTACAAGTCGCAATCAGCAAGTGAAGATACTTGCCTCTAAGTTTTGGAGTATCTTGAGTCACTTGTATGGGGAATTTATTTTACGTAACTCTTGGAGATTTTCTGAATTCAAATTAGTGAAAATTTTCATTTTTTCCTAAGGCAGGTAGAGTCTGGCTGCCAAGACACCTGGTTTTAGAGGCTGGCAGAGTCTTAACATAAAGCCCCAAAAATCAAATTCCCTAAGCCACTGCTAAGATAGATCTCAAAGAAAGAGGACTTATTGACACATGCTTAATGTATGTTTACTGTAATATAAAGATGTGTTTGTAATCTTGAGGAAAGACCTCTGTAATTACCGAGCTCCTCACTTGGGCATGTAAGCAGATGCTCAGGAAACTTTTAGGCCACGCTATTCTCTAGATGTTTTCTCATATATATTCTCCCACATCTCATTTTCATTTCTTTTACACATAATGGGGGAGATCTATCTAACTGTTAAGTTTTACCTAATGAATAAAACAATGTAGCATGCCAGTTATTTGGGGAAATTGTGTTACTTGTGAAAGTATTGTCATTCCTTTGAATCCATGCTGCTTTCTTATTCTGAGGCTACTTTGACAGCTGACACTTATTACTGTTACTAGTAGTAACTTCTCAGCTTACACAAACTAGGAACATGAATGAAAAAGTGGTAAATACCACCCAATTTATATATTTGCAAGATCTTGGGATTCCATGGTTTTCTCCTCTCTGCTTCAACACCTCCCAAACATACGGTTATGTTTAGGGAGTGACTTTTTTTCGTTTAGAGGGGTAGTTTGTTGGCACTTCTCATTAGTGTATTTTTTGCTGTAAGGCTTGTCATTTTAGATCGGCAGATAGTCTGCTGACTACTCAATGTCCCTATGAATAAAAGATTGGTGTCCATGTGCACTTGTATGATCTAGGATTTCCTTCTAGCTTCGTTTTAGATGTCCTAAAGAACAAGACTGTCTCTTGGGGACATTTGCAAAGTCTAATAGATCATACTGCCAGGAAGTTTCTCCTGCTATTAATTTTAAATTTCCTCCTTCTCAATTTCGTTCCATTACCCCAAGTTTATATTTCCTGTACTTTGCAAAGAATTCCTTCCTTTTCTGTGTATTTAAACTCTGCACATACTTGCAGTAATTCTCTCAGCCCAGTTATTTTTTCATTACAATAGTCATACTTACCTCTTTTAACCTTTCCTTGTATCAGTTGAACCAGGTCCTTTGTCAGTCCATTTCTTTACTCTGAGGATCTCAAATTTGACTAGATCCTTCTTATAACAAGTTTCTTAGTGTTTCTTACTTTGTATGGCTGTATTTTAAAGTACCTATGATTCACAGAACACACAATCAGTTTAAGACAAAAGTTACCAACCAGTGTTGAAAGAACTAGTTAGTGGTTGCTAATTTTTACTGCAAGTTATTTACTGGAGTATTCACAGACACACAGAATGTCTGAGGCATGTTTAAGCACTGGATAAACATACATTTACCAGTGCACGTTGCCAAATTCGGATGTGCAGAAAGTAGCATATTGCCTTGATGATCTGTACCATAGGTCATATGCAGACTGCCTCTTGTATCTATGAAAGAAGTGTCTCTCTTTATTATGTTCTTGACTTGCAAAGTTCCCATTATTAAACACTTCTGTGGTTTTGGGAGGTGGCTTTTGGCCACATGTTATGATGCATGCATTATAGTGCACTGACCCTCTCCCCCTCTCCCAAACATGCTAATTATTAGGTAGCCTTCCAGTATGTGTAATCTCTGTGGACAGCTGTGGTCAAGTCTTGGTTATGCTCCAAGCCAGAGTGGTATGGCGTGTGAAAACAGAGGTTTTGTATCATTCATTTGCTCTTAATACTTCGTATATTAGGGCCTGAGCCTGGTCAGCTTAATCCTGCTGTTGTGGGATTTACTGTGGTTTATAGCCACTGTATGAACAGCAAATACATTTTGAAACAATCATCTGCTGCATGCTGCATCCAGCAAGAAAGAAATCATGCCAAAAAGAACAGCTACTTAAGTATGTTCTACCTGTCTGAGGAGGGATCTGTCTGCTGAAAATACCACATAGAAATTCATAGCTTTGTTAAAATGGCGCATTCCAGCAAAAAGGTACTGTGGTGAAGGGCATCCTGCAAAACCTCAACATAGGTGGGTAGGTTCCTTAAACACAATGTGTATGTTTCACAAGGCATTCTTTTGGTTTTGTTTTGTAGCCTAACAGCAGTGGTCAAGTAGTAGGGAA
>NW_010408384.1:10792-32424 GCF_000710305.1 Buceros rhinoceros silvestris | reverse complement strand
AAAGTGCCTGGCCATTTTACTCCAGTTTTGGCACCCTCTCCCCATCACAGTGCTGTGCGACCTGTGACCCTGACCATGACAGATACTAAACCCATCACTACATCCACTGAAGGTGAGGCATCTTCACCTACAGCAACCAGTAAGTATTTCTTTAGGAAACAAAAAATGTCCATCAAAGATTCGATATGGTTTCAAATCAAGGCCAGAAAAAAGGTGCCTTTCCTACTATTTGACCAAATGGATGCTCATCATTTTACATGGAGAGCAAACGTGATCTGACTGCAAAGCTTTTCCTTGCCAAATTTCAACCACTGCATCATGTTACATGTACCAAAGTTTGTGACATGAGAACCAAAACGAAAGGGAAAAGCCTGTGTATTTATTTGACCAGTATTCAAGAAAAATAAACCCAAACATGGTTGTTCATCTAAGGTGGACATTGTTACGACATTGAGAAGCACACCCAGACAGAAAGATTTTAAAATGACCCACAGACAGAATTCCAAACAGATGGGATAATTTGCTCCTCAATGAGTTTTCCTACAGAAATCAAGCCTTTTTAAAATGCATACTGAATCCAAGCTATGACAATTGCATGTTGATATAGGTTGTGTCATTTTTGAGCAAAAACACCTGATGTGGCAAAAGAAAATTTTAATTCCTTGTCAGTGCAGCAATGGACGTAGATCCACTGTTCTTTAAAAAACAAAATTCCACAAACCCTATCTATCTTTAATATTTAAAGGTCTTTATTACTATATAGGACCACATTATTTTTCCTATCATCTTCAATGGAATTGCAGTTTTGGAAATAAAAGGTGTTCCTACGTATAGAGTAATTTTTTTCCCTTGCAAATACTCATCTTATGCTTATTGATGCATACTGTTCTTTTTAACTACTTTCTGTGTTTTGGTTGTCTTTGGACTTTTACTTGAACTTGAGGTGTCCAGTGTTACCAGTGTTTATCAGAGCGGTGAAGATTTTTAGACGACAATTCCAAAGATATACTTAGGAAGAAAACTTAACGGTCTTTAAAAATATTAATCTCTTTGGAGTCTTTTATATTAAAGTGACTTGTTTAGTGTCACTTGAATTGTGTGTTAGACCTCTTTTTATCTTTTCATTGGACTGTGAAGCAGAGATGACACTCAAATATAAGGGGGTGGCCAAGATGTAAAGGAGGAAAACTGGTTATGCCTTTTATAAAAGGATAGTAGTAACCTTTGGACAAACTGCTGTTTAAGTATAAACAAATAATTATATGGATAGTTTTATGGAAGTATTTTAGGTGTCCTTTTAGTATAGCAGAACTTTTCTTAAAAGGTAGTAGTGGAGTATGTCTGTACCCTCCCTGGTGATTTGTGGTACAGATTTTGCACCTTTTAAGAAGAGTTAGTTTTAGCAGCAGACAAGAAGCTGTTGCTCTAAACTTTTGGTACAGAATAGAAAACTGAGAAAACTGAGTTCGTATCTAGTTTCAAGTGTCCATGGTTTCATTCTGCTTCCTGTTTGACATGATCATGCCTGGCCCAAATAGCTCTCAGATGAGGTCAGGTTTTCTAATATAAATGGCAGAAAACCCCCAAATACAATGTCAGAACTGCATTGGGATGTTTTTTCGTAAGCTGGCCATTTTATTTATCATTACAGGAAAGCAATCATGATATTTTCATTGTACCACTACTAATGGAAAATTTTGGAATATATTTTCAAATAAGATTGGCACCCATTTCCTTGTGCAGTTCATTGGAACTTGGGTGCCTGATTTCCCCATGAATCTTAGAACATCTGAGCTTAGATATTTGAAATAAGGCCTCTTCATGCTTCCACAGCAGTGTGCAAGTAACTTCTTACCTAAAGATCCAATGTCTGTTGCTACAGCATGTAAATAATACGCCCACCATGTAAAAATTTTATTTGAATGTGCCAGTTCTGTATATGAGATAGCATATAAATGCTACATGTACAGACTGTTACATTTTTCAGAGCAGTATGATAGTCTGTCTATCTGCTTGTAAAACCTTTTGAAACTGGCTTGGTAACTTTAAGAGCAAAAAGTGAAGGAAGAGAGCTTGTTGATGAAGAAAATAGCAAAAAATGGGGGATCATATTATGCTGATACATAAATTATATATGAGTATACACAAACTGTATTATCAGTCATAATAGGTCTGCCACACAGAGTGCTAATGTTAACTTAATGAGAAAATCAAGACTAAATATATTTTAAGGCATAGCTTTACCTTTATTTGCAGTAACTGATTGATTGGTTCAAAAAGTGTGTGTGTATATATATATATATAAAACATATGCTTGGCCATCAAGTTATCATTATTATTAAGTCTGATGAGAATGAAATGGCAAATGATTAGCACTGCGTTTCATTCTAAAGTGAAATAGTAGAATTGTTTTGAATGAGAAAGAACAGCAGGCTTTGATAATATTTGGGGAACCCTGGGGCCTCCACCGTAATTTCCTTCTAATAACTGATTAAGTTTTATGATAGTTTTTCGGTAAAACCTATTTTCTGTATAAAGCCTTTTTTTTAAAAAAATACTTTATTTGCTTCTATTCGCCATGAGACTTTAATATCCTACAGGCCAATTCAGTGAGTACTCCCAGTAAGTAGCTCCTCAATGGTGTCTTTGTGTGTGTCTGTTCAATTTTAGCCATTTTGCTTTGTCCCCAGGTTGTTATGATGCAAGTTGCAGCATGGACATCTCCACACTGGGAAGTGGTGTATGACCACATTCCTCATCTTACAAGTGCCACCAAAAGCCATGACAGCATAATGGCTTTTAGGGATTAGTGACAGAGACCAGACAGCAATGGGACCTACAGGTCAAGGATCCATGTCCTGTGACTAATCCCAGCATCATCTACCACTCCTTTTCTTCTCAGAAATGGATTTCTTTAACCTTCTTTAGCAGACAGCAGGAGACTTTCTTAAATTTTCCCCCTGGGAAAATGTTGTTTCCTGATGCTTAAGGGAGTAGAGTATTTAATATTATACTACACGGTAAAATTAGCTGCCTTCCCGTGATAATACTAACCAGATTTCCAAAGGCTGGTAAAGATTAATTTCATGCCACAGAAGTAAACTGAACTTTTGATTACATTTTCTTTTGTTTTTTTACAGTTTTGTGATGGGCCTTCACCGCAGTAAGAATAATAAGTCTGCACTAATACTTTATCTCAACATTGTAACCTCAGTGATTTCATTGGTGCCTCCGATTGGAATTAATGGAAATGAGATTCAGGCTTATGATTTTTCAAATACATGCCGTATTTAATCACTTAAAAATAAAAATATGTTAGAGGAACTTCTGTTTGACAAGTGACATAATTATGATTACACATGCAGCTCCATTGAAGTTTATAGGAATTTACCTGTGTCTTTCCAAATTTAGACCAATTTTTCTTTTGCATTCTATTAAATTATAAAGGAAAAACACAGACACATCCTATATATTGCAAAATCGTAACTTTGGATTGCTCATATTTGTACTGTACCTGCACAGGGTAATAGTTATGATAGGTTGGTATTTTTATCAATCTGTTTTGTTCTTCCTTAATCAGCCTACACAGCCTCAGGCACATCCCAAGCCAATCGATATGTGGGACTAAGCCCAAGAGACCCATCCTTCCTACACCAGCAACAGGTGGGCAAGTTTCACATAGGTGTAATGATATAGAGAAGCTTTTGTGGTTTTACCTTCCTATGTGCTGCCACTGATATCTTGGATTAGAGTGGGATCCTAAGAGTTTCAGTATTTGTCGTATGAAGATAAAGTATATTCAAAAAAAAACAACCCTTGAAGAAACATCAATTTAGCATATGCTTTATTTCTTAGATTTGTACCATCTTAAGGAACTTCTAATCATGTTTCTTTCAATTAGTTTATTTTTCAAGAGCTTGTACATGTAATCTTTAAAAGGATTTTAGGAAAGAGAATGTAATGTATAAGGACCAAATACTCATTCAAAATCAGTTTTAAAAAAAAAGAAAAATTTCCAAAGCAAAAAGTCCAACTTATTATTTTAATGTCTTTTCCCCTCCCCCAGGTGTTAAAGCCTGCATTTCTTCATTTTAGTTGTAGAACATGAGCTGTAAAACCAAATTCTCGATGCAACAACGTCATAATTTCTAGTTTCATAACAAAACCACGTTTTTGTTGTTGTTTCTTACTGCATTTTTGTTTCAAGTAGCATTTTAAATTTCACATCTCATTAATGCTGTAAATTTAATGCAAATGAAGTGTTTACCCAAACTGTGAAAATATACAGCCAAGATTAATGATGGTTTATAAACAAATTAGCTGCAGTCAGTAGCAAGGCCATGCATATACAGAAATACTACATTGCTAGTAACATGAATAAATTCAGAGCCTTTAACATATTTTATGATGTGTGTTTCTGTTTCTCATAGGTCTTTAGAGGACTTTGAAATTAACAGCATGTAAAATATTATAAGGAAAAAAGCTGAATGTGGCAGTAAGAAAAGGGCTCTTAATAGTCCTTCATATTTATCATACTGTATTTGTTTCTCAGGCTTGGGTTCCCGTCAGCAGTTGGTACACATGCCTGTTTAATTTTTCAGTAAAACCTGCTTGTTCTTTTTTCCTGAGATATTGGCGAAGTGTGCTTCATCTATCCTATCCTACCCGCTCCCAGGGCGTGGTGGTAGTATGTCAATTTTAAAGATGACCACACGTAGTGTTCAGAGAAAATCATAAAGATGATGGTTTATTCCAGATAGCTGATGTTTTGCCAACTTTTTTTTTTTTTAACCAGTGAGACCTAATTGGAAACAACTGTGCACTTTTATGAAAATACCAAATGACAATTAGTGGTTTTGCCATCCATTCACTTTTCAGTAAATTTTCTGGTGTATTTGGGTGGGTTTTTTTAACCTCTCAAATATTGTCGTATTATGAGATGTCTTATAATTACTGTAACATGGTTCTTTTTAAAAGCTATGCAGTGTATGTTTATTGTATTTTAAAACACACGCAACATCTCTTTTTAAACAATGCGTGTCGTTTCAAGATTTCTTTTCAAGTGGAGTTTTACATAGTATCCTTTGAAAAGTTATCCTTTGAAAAAAACATCCAGTTAGTTTGGGATGTGCAATATATATATATATATTAGTACATGTTTTTAGATATTTTTTATTGCAGATTTGCTACTGCTTCAATTTGTTCCCATTCCACTCTCTTCAAAGTTCATTCAAAGTTACAGACATCTTGTCCCATGCCAGGAGGTAATGGCAGCACACGTAATTTTCTCTTGGCTGAGTTTATGACATATAAATCATATATTGCTTTTTCATGCATCTTCTATATATTTTGGCTTTGTGTAGACAGAAATAAGTTCGGAGATTTCAACAGTGTCACAGGACAATAAAAGTGAGAGGCATCTCAAGGGTCATCACAGTCTTTGGTGTTTACATGCACTGTGTCTCATACTCCCTTTCATGGTAAAACATGTGGCCAGATGGCTGAGGAGGAAGGGGAAAATAAATTAGGACTCATATACAATTCATAAACAGAAAAATTCTTCAATGCCACTACGTGAAGCCAATGTTCTCCCTTCTAAAGTATATTGCTTCGTAGTCTTGTTGTATTAATTCAGAAGCATCAATGGGTGACCAGTGAGCCATACAGTAAATTTAAACTGTGACACGTACAGTGTGTCATGGTTTCATCTTTGCCAGGAATTCGCTATTCTTTTCTAACATATGCAGTATACGTGGATGCTTGCCTGAGTGTGTTTGGGGGGCATGGTGTGTGGGTGTGTGTGTGCTTACATGTATAAATATGTACAAAATTAGAGAATAATACTGCTGAAACTATTTGAAAGAACAGAATACTTTAACAAGAAAGTCTTTTTTTTCAGATGGATAAATATAAATATATGTGTATGCATATATATAAGTTTCAAATGAATTTCTTACCTTCACTCACTTAAATCCTAAAGGCAGATCTGAGATGAAAGTGCTGTATATGTTTATTACCAAGAAAGTGAGGCAGAACACTGAGATTGTCTAAACAACTTTAAAAGAGCAAAGGTTATTCTTTGGTAAGGCAGAAATGAGATTGATTTACTATGTTCTTTCATTACTTTACAACAATTTAAAAGAGACCACTCTTCTTGCGGAAAATTTTAAAAGCATTTGGTTTAAAGTCCATGATGAATGAAAAGAAAAATCAAGGGGTACATGAAATAAAGGCAATCAATCATTTTGTATTAGTGGAGAGAAATTCTAAATTAGAAAACCAATGGTTTTAGTTCCAGCGAGGTCTTTTAAACATTCACCATACCCTGTCATGCACATTGACCCTACAAGAATAAATATTGTCACCGGTACATTTTTTACTTCACTGGAGGAGTCTTTATGAAGATTTATTTTCTCTGCTTATGAGAAATATTGGCATGTACCACTGAGTACTTTCAGTTGTTGTTAAAAGGAGCCATTATGTAGCCTATTTAAATTACACACGATACATTTAAAAGTTAACTCATGTATTTTGCAACACGCATTACATGGAGTCTTTAGACAAAGTGATAGTTTGCTAGAACTTCCAGTAAACAAATGGTAGCACAGCCTACCTGGAATACTTGCATTTAGGTGGGAAGCACTGAGTAGAACTTTGAAAGACAGTGCATAATAGGACCAATGGGAGCAGTTTATTTGCTTTTACTGACCTGGATACAGTGAAAAAATATGCTGTTACACACATTACTTACCACATTACTTAGTACATTGATAGTTTGGAAGACAAGGTTCTAATGAGAAATTACAACTATGCAGTCCACATTCTGCTGCAATTGCTGGTGGCTCTTCCTGTTACCTGCCTTGAAATGCCAAGTATTTCTATACTGTGACATGAGTAGTTACAAAACATATCTCTTGCTTCAGAGGCATCTAGAGAGCCACATGTGTATTATCATTTTGTTGTAAAATTGTCATGACAGCCCTACCCTAACTGTCTATTACAAATTGTTGATTACTGCTTGGTTTGCTTTTCTTGATTCAGCATCAGCTTCTGAGAGTTGTTAAGTATTGATAATGTAACTTCAGGGAGGACATTGTAGGAAGGAGCAAGGGAAGTGACAAGAGCTAGTACCTGAGTGAGAGAGTTTATCTTAATTTTACTGCTGGTAGTTGGTGGGATTATTTTATGAAGCCAAATCTAGTATTTGGTGTTCATCATCTGTGCTGAGAAAAGTCTTGAATTGTGCATAAAAGAAAGGTTGGATAACCTTCTCAATTACATGGGAGCATCTTCTTTCCCCTGTTCTTTCTTTGATTTGCATATACAGAAAATATGTGGTTTCTAAGCCTAGACTAGGGGAAAAAGCAAAAAATTGAGGAAACTCAAGTCAAATTATGTCTTCTGCGTGTGAACACAGTCCCTTGCCATATTCTAGTTGTTGTTTCCATTCTTTTGGCTAAATAATTTTAATGAAGAGATGATTAGTTTAGTTAACAAAGCATTAATGATCAGAATTCTCATTGTGATGGCATTTCTGTAGCCTCCTGTGTTAATGTTCTCAACTTCATGAATTTATTACATCCTTGAAATGAGAGGCTCTTGAAATTAGAGGCAGCTTGATGTTGTTTCTGGCTATAAAGCTAGAATGTTGCCAGAAATACTAGTCATGCACTTTACCTATGTAAACAATATAAAAGGATAGATGGATGGCTGATGGCTAGATAGACATTTGAATTTATTGCAAATACAGATCAATGGTTTCACAAATAATAATATTTCTATTGGAATGAGTGAAATAACTGACACGTTTTCTTTTTTTGCCATTTATTTAGACACCTTGGAGCCTTGTATGGGTGATTCTATTTTTTAATTAGGAAATATAAATAAATGGGATAGCTGTTGAGCTCTGTGAAGACAACGTCCTCTAGAACTTTCCCATCTATTACAGTAAACTGTGCTAACTAATGCTGGCCCAGTTACTGAGAAGCTAGTGAACTCTTCCAGTCTTTGCTCTGATCAATACAAGGGCATGGTTCTAACTAGAGCTTAGACTTTGTGGGTGTGGTGAGTGGTGTGTATGATCTTCACACAGTTGTGACATTCATGAGTGATGCATTCGCCACATACATAGTAATAAGAAACTCTTCAGGTCTCTACAGTGCAAAATCAGAAAATCCTAGATAGCTTTTTATTTCCGACGCACCAGACTGCCCAGCCTCTTTGGCAGGAAGTTGCTCTTACCAGATGCATCCTTTAATTACTGAATCACACCATTCAAAATTTAGTTCATTTCGTATTTTTCATCATGGAAATCGTAAACTTAAATGTCCATTGAATGCAGAGTATCTGTTTGCAAACTGGTTTGGGTGGATGTTGCTTTTGCTTTCAGCAGAAGGCTGAAAGAACACCACAAGTGGACTCTTAAACAGAACTCAGTAAAGCCAGGAAACAGGTTATCAACACTTACGCTGTTCTTATTGTGCCCCTTATCATAATTGACAGTTTGACGTAAAACTGGGTCACATGACCACCAGGAAGGTATGTAAATGGATAAGAGGTCACCTTTCACATATGCGTGCTGGACAGGAAACACATTTAAAGGAAGTTTCATTCAAAACAATGACAATATGCAAATATTAAGTTTTATGAGCTTGTCTCAACTAACAGAAGCTATGGCACAGTCTCCTATTATATTTTCCAAAATATGTATCTACTTGCCCTAGTGATCACAGAAGCTTGAAATGAATTTTAGACAGACACTCTTTAAACAGGAGAATACAGAACCTACTTAAATATTAACCTGTAAAAATTATTCAGCCTATGATTAAAGATTGAGCTGTTGACTGTGGATATTTAATGTATGTAAGATCTGTGTACTTGAAACTCTGCAGGATGGTTGTGCTTGGAAGGTGCGCAGTTTAAACTGAAAAGGAAGATGCCCAGTTTAAACTGAAAAGGCAGCGATAGTGAAATCTAGGTCTTGGGTAGAACTTCACATCAGAACTTCACATCAGATCTCATGGAACTGTAAAGTGCAAACCAAAATCACTTTCCTGGCATTTTACGGAGAGTAGAACAGGAGCAAGAAGGTGAATTACATTCAGGGAGGTGGAAGAGTAGGGGACTGATTCAGACTACTGCTCTGCTTCTGCCTTGGCCTGTGGCCCCTTCCCATGATGGTTCTGAGACAGGTGAGAGAGTTGGTCTACCTCCTTTAAGAAATGCTTTCAGTGGGCTTTGCGCTCTGCTATTTTATGAGTGTACCACAGAGGATGTATCGCAGAGATGAGGGGCTGTTGCAGCTCCACGTCGGGAAATGGCTGGGCTGCCTGAGGTTTCCCCATGCGCTGCAAGGCTGGGCATCCTTTTCCACTTCAGAATGCAGACCCATGTTGTTTTTCTGAGTGGTTAGGTGAGAGATAAATAAAAACATCATTGATAATGTTCCATGGATAGAAGTTGATATTGAAGTGAGGTTCACGTGGGTTGCCTTGCTGAAAATGGCGAAGCTGTGGGTCTGAAGAGCAGGCTGGTCCAACAGGCTTGTGGGAAAGACTTTTCAGGATGTCACATGCCAAATCAAGGTCTTTTATTTTGCATTCAGAGCATATTTTTGAGAAAGTTACTGATGTTTTTGGGTATTTATTAGATGTCTCATGAGGACTTTTCCTTAAGTCCCTCTACTGAGGAATTTAAGTTTTCTCGAGTAGCCTTCGACGAGTTTCCTGCCTCTCCCTTTTGCATGTTCTGCAGAGAATCTTGTTTAGGTGGCTTACTGTGGGTGAGAATGAATGTGCCTTCTCATCTCCAGCTAACACTGTGGCATGATTTTAGAGGTCACTTCAGTCACTCTGAGAACTGTAAAAACTTTCAGCATGACTCCAGACAGTCTATAGCACTTACAGTGCCCTAATCCTGTCAAAGATTGGTATTCGTGTCAAGTTTGTGCCCACAGGCTTCCCCTACTGGGCTGTCTTAACATCCTTCAAGGGGAGCATGCCTACTGCTGCTCTGAGCAGACATCTGCTTCCATCAAATGGAGCCAAGGCTCGTAGAGCTTTTATAAGCTTCTCCAGCCTTTTTACCCAGAAAGCATTCAGCACACGTGAGGGATGCAGATGCAGCCTTTCAAAGTGGTATTTCTACATCCTTTTGCAAGATATTCCTAAATCTTACACATTCTGATCTCTAAGAAGGACTGATTTGGGAGAGGAAATTTTATGTGAGTGAGAGAAAAACCATTTTCCTGACAAGTTACTTTTTAAAGACAGCATGGCAGCTGTGTGAGCCTGCAGAGCAGTGTGGAGCAATAGCTTTTAACATTGGGAAGGTGGTTTTCAGTACAGCTGATGTAGTCCTGGGCTTATAATAGAACTCACTGTCATACAGACTTGCGGTTCTTCAGGGTGTTGTCAGTACTGCAAGTATGGCATAGTGAGTAGAACTACATGTGAATCTTCATAGACATGTGCATCTGTGTGTCTACAGTATATATATAAAATGCACATGTTCTATTATTGCCATCACAGTATTTAGATGTACTTGTATGAAATATGTAAGACTGTGTATGATATGAAGTATGTCTTACTAACATTTGTGATATAGGTTTGAAAAGTTCTTTTTGGAGCTTTCTTAATGGTAAAATTAGCACATTAACTTGTGAAAGTTTTCCTACAGACTGTGAGAAGAATGTAATGATTTAGTGCAGAAGATGATTTACTAAAATGTAATGTATCAATCCCTTGTTGTTTTCCACAAATGGCAGCTGCAATCATGTTCTGTAGTAAGCTAAGTGCTAGTCAGATTTTTGAGCTAGATCTGAGTGCATAAAATAATTTGGTAACACTTTGTAATAATTTGGTAATACTTGTGATTTTAGTATTTTTTATTGTTCTAGTCATCCAAAGGGCTTTTATTCATAGATTTTATATTTTGTAAAAGAAGAAAAGAGAGGGGGGAGTTAACCTTTCAGTCTTGTGTTTCATCTGGAAGTGAGTTTTTATATCTGATTTATAAAGATTTAAAAAATCCATCTCTAATGAAGATCATGACATTCTTAACGAAATATATCTACTGTACATTAGGTAACTGAGCTGACATATTTTGCTATGTCTTCAGTATTAAAATCAGATTTAAAATACTGTTTTATATAGTGACTAAACCAAATATTTACTTACCCATTTCTTTAAACATATTTAATGTATTATTCACAATTACCTCTAGCAAGCTTTTTGACTGCATGTTTCCTTTTCTGGTTAATTTCGGTTTGTTTAGTCATGCTTTTAATGGCCTTTAGAAGGTCCCTTGGAGTTCTTTAGATAACAAACAAGAAACAATCCCTATGAAAACATCAGAGAATAACATTTCCATTTCTCAGACCCTAACAGCAGGAAGCTTATGAGTCTAACAGCCAGACAGGGTCAGGTTTGCAATATTGTCTTGTCCTCAGCATTCGTATTTTTCAGGAAAAGACTGCAATTAATTGTTCTCCTGTGAAAATAGTTTATTGTAGTTTGTTTGCTGTAGCCTTCGCTGTGTAAAGACTGTGAATACACATAGAGAAAACTAAAATGCATTGCATACAACTAAAATCAGCAAGATTATTTTCAGTTCAGAGTGCTGTATCACATGTAATGGTACAGCGATTTATATACAGCATGACTGTGCAGAGGTTAAAATGTACGTTTTCTTCGCAAACCAGAGAAGTTCACTTCCTTAAACTTAAAAACAGGCAGTATATCTTTTCAATAAATTGACTAACACTGTAGGGCAGCTGTTAACTACACAGAGCTATAGAGGTTGCTTGAACAATCTGCGAGGGCACAACTAATGATTTTAGGATCTGCGAAGAAATTGTTTCAGCTAACATTTAGTACAGCCCTCTTTATATTAAATGCAATAAAGTATTTTAAATGCTGCTATTCTGAGTTTAAAGCAAGATTAGATTATTTTATCACATCTTAGAACTACCACTTTCAGTAACACTAGATTAATAAAATTCAATTACAAAATACCTTTACCTTTTTAAAATAGCAAGATAAAGGACATACAGTTTGTTTAATTTGGGCAAATTTTCTATAAATTGCATGTCTTCTATGTTTCACAAAATGCATGATACGAGATACTGATTATATTTAACCTTTACTTAATACACATTATATAGAGCATTTCTTAGAGAAAACAGCAGATTTATTTCCTTTCTTGAATTATCTTGCTATTGAATATTAACTTTTCCTTTTATTCCAGCTCAGTTTGTAATCTAATAATGGCTAATTGTTATGTGCTAAACACTAGTTACTCTTTTATGCTTTATTAATAGGGGAGCGTATTAAAGTAGCATTATCTTAAGCAGATCTATAGGCATTTATTTCTCAGGATAAGTTATTTTTCTTTGTTTGTTTGTTTTATTTTTTAAAGTTACTTCTTGGGAAAGTAAGGCTTTTACCATGTACACTACTAGTTTGCATGTATGGATTTAAATACTAAAAACTGTAGTACTGCTCGATCCATATCTGACTGCTAGGTTTCAATTGACAGCTGAGAATTTGTGACTGGACCATGAATCAAAACGGCAGGCATTTATACCCCAGTGCCAGTGAGGATACATTGGGAATTACTTGGCAAAGGTAACATTTTAATTATTTCCATCCCTACACCACCTCTAAAAAAGTTGTATTGAGCTACAGTATCTGTTTTGCGGGCCTCCAGTGGAATGTGTGATAGCGTTTGAACAAAACACACGTGTAACATTTCTCCCGTACACATTCAGGTTATCTTTAGTGTAAGCTGAATTTGGAAACTGCCTTAATTAAGCACCTGGACTGACAACACTGTGCTGTCACATGCAAAGGGTTTGTAAATTTAAGGAAATACTGATCTTAGGCTTTAAAAATGAAAATGTTGTTTGCAGAATTAAAGATCATATGTTGGGGGGCTTAGTGGTTAACACAAAGAAAATTGTGCTCTTAGAGATACAGATGAGTGTGATAATAAATGTCTGAGGTGGTGGTGGCTTTGGATGATAATTAACCATATTATTTGTAGAGACTTTTCTCACTAATCGCCTGGTGTAGATTTAGGTCATTAAAATGTTCGTGAAGGTAAGATATAAACCCTTTTGTTTCTATACTAAATAGCAGAATAATTAGGAATGATTTACACAAAAGAGAGTTTCTGTGTGTACAGAAAAAAACCCAAACACAATAAACTCCATTAACCTTTGGTACATTAATAAATTATTATTATCTCTTGGTATATAATGAATTACGGTAACAATATATGTGTGTATGTCTAAATAGGTGTGTAAACAAATCAACATAATTATGATACATCAGTTTTTTGCCTCCTTGATATTGAGGGTTATCTGCAACAACGCTTAATGGGCGCTGTACATGTAAAGCCTGCAGGTTGGGAGCTTGTCAGCTGAAGTACCAGCTACTTGCTCTCTAATTTTAAATACTTCTTGGACATTTGTGCACGTGAAAGTATATGTACTTCTGAACGGATTCTGTAAGTATGTGTGTGAGTGTGTGTATATGTGCAAAAATGCACTTTGATGCACTGTATTGTACTGTGGATTGCAAGAAGGTTTGGAGTTTTTGAGTATCTACTTGTAAGGGTAATTACGGAATTTGAAAAATGGTGCAGTTTACAAAATTGAAGTTTACATGCCTTGAATGTTTCTGCTTTACTTTTCGTATTTGCAAATTTTCCAAAATGATATTTAAAATCTGGAGGGATTGTGGCAGAGAAGCAAGGTGTTTTCATTTCTTCCCTTGTAGATTAAATGGTACAGTGGAAAATTCGCTAATGGATTCACCTCATCTTCTCAAGCGCTATGATTCACCTTATAAATCCCCGTCATGCAGTAATTGCCACAGTTTTCAATGTACTGCCAAGCGTGAATCTAAACTGAGCTAGTGTAGCACAGATGAGGTTATTTATTCTCCCACTACAAAGGGTGTTGTTTTTTCAGGGCATTGGCAGGCGTCAGGAAATTATATCACAAGTGCCTATCTAGGAATATCTTTGAATGTTTTTAATCAGACATCACTTGAGTGCCCTTTCAAGCAATGCCAGTTACACAGGCTGGAGCACTGCCCAATGTGTGCTGAATGTTTTTCACTACCCATCACACACAGAACCTTGGGAATAAGTTGTTAAAAGAAAGGGGGGAAAAGATTTCTTGGTGATAACCAAGGAAACTTTGGTGATGAATACAAGCAGGCTTCACGAGGCACTCACCTTTATAGACGAAACTGTTTTCCAGGTTGCTCCCAGTTGGCTGTCTGACACTTTGACACTACCAATATACCTAAGTGTTGCCAGATGAGCTTGGGCACAAATTCTGCCATGGGCATTTCTTTACTGGCCTAGGCTATGCTTATCTGGCCTGGAATTAAGCATAGCCTTGGAGGACAAAGAAGCAAACTGTTAGTCCTTTCTAAGTAGAAGGCTATTAGGTTTTGGACTTTGGAATAAAATATTCTTTAAATCCCATAGAGCTGAGGGTCTAAGAAGAGAAATTATACCTGTGCAGGCTAAGGAGCAGTGAGCCCTTCTAACACTAAAACTAACACTAAAATGAACATATTGCAAAAGGAATTGTTGCTCCTTGGGAAAGAAATATTTTCTAGTCCAGGCAGTCAAATTTCCCCCCACAAAATGTTTTGATAAATGTTTGATTGGTGTGATTTCCTCAAATCTGCAATGCTTATTTTGATGGTACTTCATTTGACCTTTTACAGCAGGTTTTTGTTGGTTATTTTCACTATAATGATTTTTCAGAAATATCATTGACCTCAAAAAGATAAAAGTGTTGGCAGTGCCTCAGTGTTAGCTGTCTTGTCCCTCCAGAAATCAGGTAGCAGAGGTGGTCAAGCCCAAAGCGTTGTCATGGAGCATTGTTGGTACCACACCTTGGCAACTCTGGGAGAGTGCATGACAATAAAACCTCTATTATTTCTGTGTTCTTTGTCTTATTAGTTGCTTCCTGTCATACCTGATAGTAGACGCGATGTACATATATACATACATATATGTACATATTCATACTTTCTGGGGTTTTTTTCCATATAACATTATGTATCTGTTGGCATTTAAAGTCCCAGACAGTAGTGGCCCATATGCAAAAGACAGAATTTTGCAAAAAGAAAAAAGATAACATGAATAATACAAGACAAAAAAACCCCCAGTCAAACAAACAGAAAACCAACCCACAAAAAAACCCAGTCCACAAGACTTTTAAGTCAGTGATGCACCATTTTTTTCAAAACCAGAAGACTTGCAAGGAATAGTGGTAACGAAACCTAGACTAATACTTTGCTTAGCTGAGTTAAACATTCTAGTATCTAAAGGAAATACTTATAAAAACCATCCTGTAAACATAAAAAAAAAAAAAAAGGGAAAGACACCAGTTATTTGGTAAGGTATGGGAAGTTGTAATTTTTATTTTACTCCTGACACCATAACCATCTACAATTATTTTTATATTGTGGCTTACTTACAATACTTATGTTGTTGCTTACTTACAGTATTTATTATATTCCTCTGAACTTTGAACAACATTTAAGCACATCAATATAATTAAGCTCTCAAGTACTTGTAAGAGCATTTAGGTCAATTTTTTTCTCTGCATATGAAGAAGATTCTCAGATTCCATGTGGTAATAATATGATAATTGTTTTCCTAGAGACAGAAGGTGAAAGGAAGCTGTGAAAATCTGTAAGGCTCAATTAGTAAAATACTGTTGCAGTCTCTACATGAGAGCAAGAGCATATGCAACAAGTAAACCTAAGACATGAGTGAGAGTGAGAAAAAGTGTGTGTCTGTGTAAGTCTGATAACATGAGTTTGAGCCTGAATCTCAGCCATTCATTATGCTTGATATTAATTCCAGTGGGACTGCTCATAACAGCCAGCACGATGGGTCTCCTGTAGAGCATGTTGAATATTTGCAAATCTTTCACAGATTGTAAGAAAATTTTCGTTGCCTGAGTATACATTTTGACTCAGCTATTGCCAAATACATATTTATTCCCAGCTCTTGTTATTTATAATCATTTTTTTAGCAATCTTTCTGTGTTAGTTTTATGGGTTAACTGTTGTCACTTTAACATTACATTTACACTACCAAGGCAAATGCATTAGGTTAGCATTTCCTGCTTTTGGTATGTTATCTTGACACACAAGCGTAGTACAATAGCTGGTTTGTTCTGGAGATGCTGGGAGGAGCTCTGTCCTCAGAGTGCTGAATTTTCTTCTCAGCTGTATAGCTGTAGAGGTGTTCAGCTTTCAACACATCATTTCCCTCCCCCCAGCACCACTCTGGGTTTATGATAATAATGATGATAAGACAATCAAATTGATAATCTCTGATTTGTGAAAGAATTATAAGAGGAATTGAGAATGGATGCAGATTGCTTTTGTAGCACAGTACCTAGAGTGTGTTTGGTATAGAGCAGACTCATAGCTAGACTAATACAGTCGGCAGCGTTTCTGTGGCAAACACATTTTGGCAAACACAGACACCTGTTAGAGTAATGGTTCATGCTCTCCACAACACCAACCGCCCCCACACCCCACTCCCCCACCCTTGGGCAATGTTTTGGAGTGGAAGTATCAATTCATTACAATTTAAGAACAAAAACGCTGAAGTATTCTGATTATATAAGTATTCATAGAAAGAAACACTAATGATTTCTGGTCTTTATCACTTTAAATTGCAAACTCAAATAATTTTGTCCATCTCTGTAATGCAGAAAGATGTGCAGAACATTATGTTTCCTCTCCATCTAGGCAAACATCTTCAGAACACTTCCTAAGAAAATAATTGTATTCAGGCCAGACTTGCATGTTGCCATCCCACAGGAAATGGGTCAGCAATCCATTAAGATGCCATTAGATAATCTAATTTGGAACTTAATCTCTAAATTAACCATGCTCCATACTTGAAGCATACTTGAGAGGAAGAAAAAAGTTTATGTTTGAATCGATAGGGGAGCCGAAGCGTGAAGAAGGCTGTTTGTTTTTTCTGTAGCTGTGGTCACGTCTCAAGCTGTCTGGTAACCAGGAGAAACCAGACATGATGTAATTCCAGATTGAACTTGAACTTCAGGGACTTCAAATGGGGGAACAATGGACCATAGGAATCAATAATGTCCATTTTCCACATGATTATGTTTGGGGCTTCAAGTTAACCTTTATGGGAGAAGCAGCAAGAACTGCAGTGTGACGAAAATGTATGAGATGATCCAGAAGCAAGATGTTACAGAAAACAACTTCAGTAATATTTTGTGAGCAGCACTGCAGATTCCAGCAGCATTAGAAAAGTTCCCGTTCTGCAGTGAACTAGTTGCCTGTTCTGAGCACTCTTTGTTCACTTAGGTAGGACAAACTTAATCTTATGTTTCCTGTCAAATGATTTTTGGCAGCACTGCTAAGGAAGGAGGAGCATATTACAGAGAATTCCCAAATGTAAACTGTACCTTTAACCCCTTGGTTACTCCAAGTTTCTACTGGATCATCTTACCTCCAATCGCTTCTTTTGAAGCAGTAAAACTCTACTTTTGGGTTGTTTAGGTTTTTAATTTTTTTTTTATCGTTTTTTTTGGGGGGGGGTTGTACAGTTAGGGTTATCAGCATTATTTTTTAGTCATGCTAATTTGATGAATAAACTTCTGGTTATATTTTTTAAAAAATGCTAAGGTAAGGAATCTAACAGATTAAAATTGGAAATGGTGATACTTGGCGAAAAAAGCAGTGTAGATGTGGATAGCGAAGAGTCAGTTTTTCATAGGCAACCCAGTGCTCTTTGGTAATCCAAGCCCACATTTCCATGGTTTCACTCGAGGAGCAGCAGCCCTCCCCTTGGTTATAGCCCCCTTCATGCATGTTCATGCTTGCAAACCTTCTTTAGCCCTGTCCCTGCAGAGGAAACAGTCATGCATGCATGGTCCAGAGCACATCATGCACTATTTCTCTGAGCCCTTCTTCTGTCCTGGATTTTCTTTGGTAGTGATGGGTTGTGTGGCCTCTTCATGATCTTTCCTTTTTTTTGTTGCACTATCACAAAAAGGGGTCTGCAGAGAATAGGATAAGTATTCTTATTACAGAATTCCCTCTTCCTTCCTCCAGGCATAGAATCAGTAGGCCTCTACCTCCTCCATCAGCTAGATGGGTGGTATGTGCCTGCTAAGCTATGAAGGTTGTCCTAAATTAAGCTGAGATATACTTAATATATCACTTGAAATAAATGCTCACCTTGGAGGTGAAATTTGGCAGCTATTTAACTACAGATACCAATTTAGAATGGTAACAGAAGTACCACATTAAATAGGTGCCAGAGGGGTGGTTATTCTTTTGGCAGAAATGCATAGTGGGAATTTAGCCAGGATACTGAGGTTACCGCAATTGTGTTTCCAAAGTTCATGTGATCTTAACAATTTACAATGGTAAAGTTCCCTGTACTTGTGGGGGCAAGCACATGCTCTAGCACAGAGATAGACAGACCTTGCTTGGTGACTCGCTAGTGCTACTTCTCTTGACGCTGAAGGCATTTCTACCTTTTTTACCCAGATACGGAACTGGCATGATATGATCTACCTCGCCTAAGCTAGTGTAATCATGTACAGGGTAGTAAAGCTGCAAGAAGGAAATAATGTTTTAGGTGTACTTCCTGGATATTGAAAAGACTCTTACAGGCTTCTGAATCTGTAATAGAGGGAAGGCAGTAACTGGCGGAAAAGAGGAATCTTAAAATCTTTCAGACTTACTCAGGTCTAATTTAATTTATTTTTTATTGCATTTAGTTAATTGTTTAACATTATTATACTCTTTATGTTATTATATCCTCCAAAGTAGACTATATATACATATAATGTTAGTACTGCTTGTGGTCCATTCCAGTAATACTTTAATCAGAGGTTCTAGAAACAGCAATTATTATCTTCAAGAGGAAATCATGGCAGAAATCTTGATTGAATTAACATGTGAAAACAGTAATGGAAACTGTAATGGAGAATGCTAACCTTGTAGGATGCTTGCAGAATTTTTCTTTGCTGTTTTATTACATTTCAACAAATAAATACTTTATACTTCCCTTGTATAGAGAGGGAACTAGTAGTCTAGTTATGGTGAAAGAAAGCTGTTTCTGATAGTGAAATTACTTACAGGTGTAATACTTAAGGAAGGTGGTCCTTCAAACCATACTCTTTCACACAGAGGCTACCAGTCTGAAACTCGCAGCAATATCTGATTGTGCTTCTCATGTAATTTTCTTCAAAACTTAGCCTGGAGCAGTTTTTTGAGGGTCTCACTTCATATTACAAGGGACAGATACATAATAACTTCTGTCAGCACAGGATTCACAGATTTCTCAGGGGCAGGGAGCTGTAGCGTGTGGTAGACAAGCTTTATTCCACTCATATCTATATCTCTCTCTATGTATATATTATCTTAAGGAGAAGCTGTGCAGGCAGAGGGACATCTCAGTAACTTCTGCAATGACAAACAGCTTGCCTGTGTCCTGGGCAATGGAAAGAGTTTTAGCTACCCCCATGTTGAGGCACTCAGTGAACAGAGACAGAGCATTGCCTCGGATTTTATGAAATGGAGGGCTGAAAGTTTACCTGGGAATTATACAAACTGCTGGGTAGTGTGGTGAAGGGAAAGGTGTTTTCCCCACTCGTGCTGCTGCCACCCATGTGGGCCCCCAGGCAGAGTTTGCTTTGCAGTAGGCAGTAACTGGCGCTTCTGCTAGAACGCTCTACAGAGAAACTACAGATGGTTTCCATGGCAGAAGGTAAACTGCAATGCTCACGGGGATGTCTCCAGAGCAGATTTGAGAAAGCTGACAGTGGACGTTGGTCTTCTGAGCCGTCAGTCTGGCTTGACTGTACACAGAAGCACTGGGGAGCTACAAAGCAGAGTGTGGCTCATATGGTAGTTGAAAGTTCAATTAAATTTACCATGTATGTAGTGGGGTATGTAGGAATGTTGGACAGACAGCCGTACATATGCAGCTTAGCAGAACCTGAGTTATTTTAGTGGTTATTCTTTGCATCATAGCTGTTCTCAGAGCTTTGTGCTGTGATTAGCGCTATTCACTAGTAACATTAAATCAGGTTTCCTCTTTTGTCTGCAGTAAACACTTGGCAGTGGTATCAAGTGGCTCGAGATAGAGTTACATCAAACTGCAGTATGATACAATTAAATTCTAAAATACAACCGGAGCTCATTGAGCCTTGAAGATCATAGCTTAGGAAGTGTTAACAAACAGAGGAGATGGCCTTTGCTTCCTAGCTGCTCATGGGGTCAGCCACTCCCTGGCAGGTTTGTGTAGATCAGGGACTTCATCCCACCCTCAGAGGAGTGTGAGCAAAGGCTTTTTCAACCCTTGTGTAGCTGTCTGGCGCCACAGGTGTTCTGTTGCCTGCACCACCATCTCTGGCTGGCAGCAAGAATCTCTGTGCAAGCAGCATGAGGGGCTTCCAAAACTCCTGTGGGATCTGCGCAGTGTGAATGTGGGAGATTTATTACTCCCTAAGGAGTCATAGGCAGCAGTGACGAGTTTGTTGCAATCCACATTTTTGTCATGGCTGTAATATAAAGTTGGAGGTCTGAAAAGTTTAAATAAACACCTTTATTAAATTTCTAGGTCATACTGAAACAACAATCCTGTTAGTCACTTGCTAGAACTTATTTTTATTGAACACTTCACACAAAATTAAGATCTCTGTCTCCTATATGAAGCAGTAGATAAAACTGATGCAGATAGTAATTGATACTGACTGCTTTCTGTCACCTGCTGTAGTCATTGGAAGGTTGTCAACTTCAAAACAATGAAAAAAGTCACATATGTATGTATGTATGTATGCACTGAGGTGCCCTGGATCTCTTCAGAAAGATAAGCTGGAAGCTGTGTGTTTAGCCTTTGCAACAGAAATTTTTAAAATACCGTGTTGACCTCATGCAAAATTCACCTTCTTTTAGTTAGTGTTCTATTTCGTTTACAGTTGCTAAAATCCCATCTAACAGGACAGCAAAGAACTGTGCACTGTAAAACACATAGTCAGACAGATCCTGAGCAAACAAACTTTTTTTTGGGTTAAATTTATTATTTTATTACTAGTTCCTATTTTCACAAATCCCTGTGCATGGAGACAATCTGCATTGTGTCTGTTAATTCAGAATTTACTTCTTAACATCACTGAAATCCAAAAAAGAAGGAAGAAAAAATGCATTATAAAACAAATTGTGAAGGAAGATTAAGAATAATTTGAAAAAATTAAGCCCCTTAAATGTTCTGGTATTGCTTTTTTTTTTTTTTCCCTTCCAAAACATAATCTTTTCATCAGATCATATTGGACAAAACTTTCATGCGTAACTGTGTTTAAGTCTTTGTGAATATTTCAAGATTTGAGGTGTAACTGTGATTTTTGAATTTTAAAAGGGGTATTTCTTCAACAACAGAATTTATTCTATCTGTAATAGTCAACAGAATTAAAAAAAAGAAAGAAAAACCTTTATTTAAACATATTAGCCAATCTTGGATTTTAAAAATATAGCCATTTTTTTCAACTTCTAAAGAGGTTAAAACTACCAGATTTTCAGATGACTGTCAAGAATACACCC
>NW_010408384.1:6730-10650 GCF_000710305.1 Buceros rhinoceros silvestris | reverse complement strand
CCCCCCCCCCCCCCCCCCATTAAATAAGATTTGTTCTTCAGACATTTAAAATATATTGGGATATTCATATTTCTTGTATTTCTTTGAGGAAAAGAACTAGTCCTGCTCTCCAGAATCTGACCATCACTGAGACAAACAGCGATTTTTTCCACTTATTTGTGTTTTGAAGAGAGCACCTGATATTGCTTTTTAGGAATCAAATAGTAGATTACCAATGTTTAGAAAGGTAAAGAGCATCAAACAGGAGTAAATGACAGAAGCTGTTTGTATTGTTTTTAATATAAAAGACCTGAGCAACCTGTCCCCTGGATTTCACAAAATAATTTGTCCTTGTCTTTAATGTACATAGAGCAGCAACTGAAAGGATTATGTAAATCGGCCAAGTGAAGCGTAGTTATTTTGTACACATTTAGAATAGATAAAAAGGGTCTATTTTCTTCTTTACACCCAATGCCACAGAAGTGCATCTTCTCATCCCAGAAGAGAGCAGTGCAGAGAGGTGACCAAAGATAGAGAAAGAAGAAAACTTCCGTCCTCCACAAAACGTATATTGGACGGTTTAGCCTTCACATGTGTTATATGAAACTTACCAGTCTAACCCCAAATGTAATTCTCACGTAAGCTGTTGTGTTTGTGGAAACATCTAGTGTGGAGGAAAACCCTAGGCAATGAAACGTGGAGGAAGCATATATTTGCACACTGTGTCCAATTCTGGCAATGATTGCTGCCATAATGATACTGTTAATCTTCTGAATAAATTTGATGAGACTTTAGTCTCTAAAGTCCATTATTTCTGGGCTGCCAGAAACACATCTTAGGAAAAGATTGCTTAGGGTCTGCTCTGAGTACTGAACAGAGGCAGCTGAGGTCTGGCTGGTAAACACACAAATGCCGTTGGGACTTAAGCTCCTCAGTGACAGAGTGTGTAAATTCCACAGTCATTGAATTGCTTTTGAAGCTATTTTATTTCCCAGTCTTTGTCAGAAAAATTGTGGTATGCACTGGTACCCTTGACTTATGGCTACCCTTGGCTGGCTGCAAGTGTTTACGTGACTGGGCCCTGTGTTACTCAGTACTTCTTAGGCACCGGTACCTTTGGGGAAAAATCTAAAGAAAGTGGGTTTTTGAGTATTAAAGGTCCTCTGTTCTCATGGGGAACCACACAACTCAGAGGAACTTCTTGGGTCTGGGGAAGATAAACTGCCAGGTTGTAAGAGGGTAAGAAGTCACACACAAAGCTTAACTACTGAACCTTTATATGGTGTTCTTGAGAAGAGCAAATCTATACCTGTAGTGTATTCCAGTAGTTCTCTAAATAGTATATGTGGTGCCATATAGTGTCAGTTGTGCGGCTTAGTAGTGTCTGCTCCATATATTTGCGTCTGAAATTTCTGGGGGCTTTCATAAACAGTGTAAGACAGCGGTAATACTACTTGCAACTGAGATCAATGAATGATTTTCTTCTTTCAAGTAAGTTGTACTTTCACAAAGAAAACTGTGAAGTAGAATCTCAAGTAATATTCACAAAGTTTGTTTCTTATTTTATCTTAAGTAGTGCTATTAATAGTGAAAATTGGGTTAACCCTGATTCAAATTCATTGTCTCCTAATTTTTACAATGTGTTTAATTTATGTTTTGTTTTTTCTCTCCCTTTCTATCCTTCTCTCTTTCTCCTTTTCAACAGTCCTGGTACCTGGGCTAGCTTGGTTCCTTTTCAAGTATCAAACAGGACACCAATCATGCCGACAAATGTCCCAAATTATGCTTTGAACATAATTGGAGAGCCTTTCCTTCAAGCAGAAACAAGCAACTGAGGGAAAAAGTAATTAAAAAAAAAATTAAAGCAAAATTAAAAAAAGACGAAAAGAAAGGAAGACAGTATGAGAAAAGAAACCGAAGAAAGAAGAAAAAGTAGACCAGCAATTGCAGCTCTTACAATCAATAATTTCCTTAAGGTTGAAACTGAAATGACATACAAAGGGTCGATGATATTTCACTGATGGGTAGAATGCAGCCCCTGCTAAGTAGCCTTTGTTATATGAAGTCTGCTGGGAAATAGATGTTCTGTCTCTGACAATATATTTTAACTGACTTTCTAGATGCCTTAATATTTGCATGATAAGCTAGTTTTATTGGTTTAGTATTCTTGTTGTTTACGCATGGGATCACTATTCCTGGTTATCTCACAAAACAAAGGCTAGGCAGCAGCAACAGAGCTGCAGGAGGACAAGGGCTGTGAGCCAGTGATTTTCTCAACACCAACTGCTAAATGTTTTAAAAGTAAGCTCTGTAGCCTTTAGTTATCAGTATGGATTTATTAAACTTTGGCCCTTAATTCAGCCTTTTCTAGTGTGTTATGCAGTTTGCAGTCAGTATGAACACACAGGCTCTGTGGAAGAAATGCCTCTAGGTAGGTAAAAGTGTTGTCTCCTTATGCAACAGTAAGAAAGAAAAGGAAAAAAGTGAACATTTTCCCCACTAAAGAAACACTTACAGAGGCAAGTGCAATTTAAAAATCATATCTAAGGGGTCATCACTATAAGTCCTTCAGCCCTTGGACTCTAAATTGAGGGGATTAAAAATAGAAATAAAAATGACTTTGAACAAACTTATTTTTCCCCTCAGTTTTTGAGGGCATTAAAAGGCATAAAATCAAGACAAATCATGTCCTTGAGAAAAACAAATCAGTAGAAACAGAGCACTTATGTTGGTTTAGCTTCTGCCTCCGCAGAGGGATAGGATTTATTTATTTAAAGTTACTGGTTGCATCAAGAACCCATGGGGTTTACATGTTTCTGTAAAATCTGCATCATAGAGACAAAGAGATAGGCAAATCCATGTCACAAGGGCAAAGCTTACCGTTTACAAACTGGTAATACCAGGATGGGGATATGTTATATTTAAATAATGCACTCTTAATGTAAGTCTAGTTACAGGGTGCTGTAAACTTGCATGGTGCTTTCAGAAGTTAGCCTTGTTCAATGATTTTCACATATTGACAGATATATAATGTGCATGGGCAGACATTTTGCCTCTATGTCTCTTTAAAAAAAAATAAAGTACTCTTTCCAGTAATCCTAATTTGCACGAAGATATAATGTCCACATTACGTGCCTTGCCTTGAAATCTAAAAAATGGAAAAAAAAGAAAAAAAACAAAAAAGAAAAAAAAAAAACACAAAAAAATTGACATCACTACACTTGTTTTGCTGCGTTTATTATAATTTTAAATCCTTACCATTTTTATGACAAAATATTTTGTACTCCAGATGGGAAAAAAGTGTGACATCACGGATTTTTTAGACAGTTTTACCTTTATCTCACATTTATAAAGCATATCATGGCTGTGTATAGTTGCCGCTTAAAAATTGTAATCGACCAGCAATATTTTCAGTATTTTGGTGTTTTTTCTATTAAGCTTTCATGTTTTTCATCTTCCAATTAATATTGGGGGGAGGGGATACAAATTTATACGAATTATGCAATACCAAGTTTTGCCTATGTAGGTAGTGCTTTTAGCTGTATTGGTTATTATAGGTAAGAACACAGATTTAAAAGAAAAAAAAAAGAATAATGTATGCTTTTTTTGTTTGTTTTAATTGACCAAAGTGGGTACTGCTATTTTTGCAGTGTGATGAGGTCCTTTTCTGTACTGAGAGGTGGACAGGGGATTTTTTTTTATACATACATATATATATATTCTGGGGTGGGTGGGGAGGATTTTTAACACTTTACAGTGTAGCTGTGAAGCAGTGCACCCTTAGCCAGGCAAGGGCTGCAAAGCGACTGTTCTGCCTACTGTGACAAACTTTCAAATCGGTTCCTTCTTTTTAACTTTCCACCTGGGGTGCAAGCTGAAATCATTTCTGGATTTAAAAAATAAATAATGAATTCTGTTGGAGGCAGACTTGACTTGAGGAA
>NW_010408384.1:6314-6516 GCF_000710305.1 Buceros rhinoceros silvestris | reverse complement strand
CAGACTGACAGACAGAGAAGGAGGTCAAGACCCACAGTGAGATGAAGCATTTTCTATTCTGGCAAAGATACTGCGTCCTGAAGTGTTCACCTTAGAAAATGTTTTTAGCTCAGAATAACAGAGACACTTGCTTTGTCCAGGAAGTGCACAGGCCAAAATCTTTGCTGGCATAATTACACTGACTCCAGTTGACTCTGGAATT
>NW_010408384.1:0-6213 GCF_000710305.1 Buceros rhinoceros silvestris | reverse complement strand
CGCCCCCCCTCCCCCGCTCCCTCTACCCCCCAAGTTTGTTAACTCACAGCATTTGAATTACAATTGTCAGCCTACCCAGGCTTGTGTCAGCTGTTTGCGGTGTCTTGTCTTCTCATACAGTAGATCAGATGAAGAGCTCTGGGCTGTAGTGGGGAAGGAGTTTCTTAACACACAGACTTAGGCGACGATGTCAATAAAAGTGTATTTCCAGTAAAATCACATTTTGCAGATCAGTAGTGGGCCTGTTGCTGAAGACCTCTTATGCACCAGGAATCTTTGTGATGTATGGCTCAACACAGTGTGAATTTTTCTTGTAAGCAGATCCTTTAATTAGGGTGCATGCAGAAGGGAGTGTAGACTTGTGGCTTTGGGATACCCTGGTGCCAAAATTCATCCTGTTGCAGCTGTGTCTGCATTTTGGAGGTTTTCCAACACTGGAGAAGCCCCGGAGGGGCACTCCAGCAACAGCCACCCTACTAAGTGCTGGGCAGTGGCACACCAAGGTCAGTACCTTCTGGCTTCGGCCAGCACAGCTAAGAAGCCGTGGTGGCAGCACATCCCCACACCTCCAGCAGGAGATACGTGTGTAGGCAGGGCCTGAATGGCTACAGAGACAGGAGCTGTAGAAAAGCAAATCCTTAAGATTTATATATAGCTAAACTGGAAAAAAGAAAAACAAACAAACAAACACACCCCACCCCCTGCCCCCCAAACCTGGATAAAAATATAAGAAAATAAAATGAAAAGCAACTTTATGTTGCTCTTTTTTCTGAGCCCCACAGCAAGTGAATTTGTTCGTGGGAGAGATGGCTATTGAGAGTACTGAAATCTACTAGAGCCACCCACAGCGCACCTCAGGCTTTGGCCGGGTAAAACAAAGTAGGCATCGTCCTTTCTGTCTGACAGTGATACTGAGAAGTTTGGCAGCAGAGGGCTGTGCTGGAGGGCTGTTATTGATTTGTGGCATTAGCAAGATGTGCCCCTTAAGCTTTTAGTAGCACTCCAGGATGAAACGGAAGTTCAGGCTTCTAACTGCAATAGTCAGAATGGTAATTGCCCTTGTAGGAAGATGGATGCCCTTAACAGAGCTTTTTTGTTGTCTCTGACCTCCTGTATGAAAAAAATTGAGCTTACAGATGCAGTATTTTAAAAAGCAGACTCTTTCCTTCCATATGAATGAACTGGGTTTTTAAGCAACCGTGAGTTTTTTCCAGCTGCCTCTCTGAGAGAAAAGCCTGTTTGGAAGAAAATGAATTTTTCATTTATTATAGCTTTGGTTTTGGGTAGTTACGTTGGTTTTTTTAAGATTAAGAAAAGAACTCAAATCCAGTCTCTGGCCTCCTCCTTCACCAGGAAGTGTATTCTGACTAAACCGAGCCACCCCGTTCTATGTGCACTGTTCTGCCTTTATTAAGTTGCTTTGCAGCCCTGGCCTCATGGCTGTGCCACTGTAGTGTGTTTCCCCTGGAGTGACATGAACGTTTGAGGCTTGACTAAGGAAAAAAAAAAAGGCAGTGAAGGAGACTGTACATAAAGACATGGCAAAAATATTAATTATAGCAATATAGTTGTGGGGTGATGTTCAGGTGGGCAGCTCCATTGAAAATATGTGAATGAATTTGTGAAGCTGCAAGTAGCGAGAAGAAAGGAGGATCTTCTGAATGAACCGCCTACCTTGTAGACAGTAATTTGTACACTGTATAGTTTTGTTAAGATTTTTTTTTAATTAAAATACCCTTGTTTGTAAAGCTAACTTTTTAACAATTATAATGGAAATGCATGACATTTCCATTTTTAAAGTAAACAAGAATATTCCTTGTTTGGAAACTGGACTTGGGTTAAAACTCTCCAGTTTCTTAATTTATGTATTAAAAAAAAAAAATCTGTCCAGGATAGGAGTTATTTCGCAGATTCCTGTGCTTAAAAAGCACAGGTTACTAATCCTTTAAAAATGTAAATGGAGAAAAGTTATATTTTATGAAGGTTATTTTGTTGTATTTAGTATTGGAAAAGTTGGTTTTCAGAGCATTTCAAAATGTTGGAAGCACCACTGTCTTTTTATTAGTATATATGGCCTTTAGCAAAAGTTTTTGTGATTGTTACATGATGGTATTTAAGATTAGGTTCACAGAGCAATTCAGGATAGGCAGAGAACTAAAACAGTACTTGTGTCTCACATAGCTGTGTCCTCAGGGAGCAGAATTTTGGATTTGCAATTTGTAGCTTCATAAGGACTTAATGAAAGAGATTGCACAAGGACATACTCAGCTGTGACACCAGAGTGTGTTCTGTACCTAAATCTGAATTATATTTACTGTGTGAGATTATGAAGGCTGCAGAAAGTTATCCCATA
Source organism: Buceros rhinoceros silvestris (assembly GCF_000710305.1). Classification (NCBI taxonomy): domain Eukaryota; kingdom Metazoa; phylum Chordata; class Aves; order Bucerotiformes; family Bucerotidae; genus Buceros; species Buceros rhinoceros. Next base: position 3,860 of record NW_010408384.1, on the reverse strand, counting down.
TTCAGTGTACAGTATTCACTTTTAATGAAAAAACTCTCTAATGTTGCTGGCAGTAAGGCTCCAAGCATGACGTCCAATATACTATACGTGATCCTGTCGAGGTCTTCTGTTAGCATTAACCAGCTGCATGCTCCTGGACTTCTTTACTGGGTTTCTGTAGAAAGAAAACTTAAAAAAAAAGAAAAAGAAAAAAAAGGAGAGAGTAAAATCTTATGCAGGCTAATCGAGTTAAACAAGAAAAGCTCAAAGTTGAATGTTCTACTCCATGCTGAAGGAGCTGAACACTGCCTCCTTCTTATTTGCACTTTCTGCTAGTTTCCCCGTTTTCTTCTAATTCCTCAAAATTGTGTGGGTGTGGTGGAGCACTGCAGTTGGAGGATAACATGGACCGCTGATTTTGCCCTTTAACCCTGCACAATGACCTTTGCATCAGCCAAACTTATTGCCATGACAACTCTTTGTACTGTTTCCATGCCACAGCTCTGTTGGTCACATTGTTAATAGTAAAGGGGACAAGGTGGAGACGGTCAATTTTTACATTTTTTGTTGCAATTTTTTCTTCAATGGTTGTAATTAGTTGTTGTTTTGTTTCGTTTTTTATGATAAAAGGGTTCACTAGTTACTACTCTTTAGAATTATCTGTGTGTTGCAATTCAAATGTATGTTGAATTTGTGAAAAGGGCTTCAGTGCCACTAGCATCATAATATCCTCGATCAAGCCTTTGATACTTTCATTGCGTGAGACAGTAACACAAAAGGTGGCCTAAACAAATGGAGCGCAGTGTGAGCTAGTGACACTAAAGCCAGTCTTTGTATTACTGTATTTTTGACAGAATGGTTTTGAAAACTGTGCTACAGGGACTGATGTGGCAAACGTATCTCTATATGCAGAAGGAAGTTTTTTAAGAAGTATGGCTTATTATGCATTTTTCATTGAGGGCATTGAAGTTGCATGGACTGATAAAAGTTGATGCAAAATGAGAAAGAAACAAAAACCAGCAAAATGTTTACCAAAAAAACTCAAACAAATGAGCAGTGCCTGTTCAATTTCACAGTCTCTGTTGAGTTCAGTTGTAAATATGTTTCAGATAACATTTTCTTCAGAAAAAATAAAATCTCTTCAACATTGTAGAATGTGAGGGGTTCCTCAATCCCAGGCATAGGCTTCTCAAGAGCTGCATTAGATTATGTCTTCATCAAGCTGTTAATTTGTGCTTATATCATATAGAATTTTTAGTAAGCTGGGAAGAGGCACCCCATCTCAATGATGATGATATTTCTCTAAGAACAACTTTTGTAGGGCTGTGTGTTTCTTTAGATACATTTAGTACAACTGTAGGTGACAAGTAGTCAGTTATTGCTTGCTAGCTACACACCAGGGTTGATCCATTTTAAAACTTCTGGCATTTTTCCCCACACTGTAGGCCATAAATCCTGAAGGTTACATTTTAATTAAAAAGGAGGTGCGCGCACAGTCTTTGTGTAATGAACCTTCACTAGTAGGATGCATTACAGTACAGCTACTTAATTTTGGAATTAGGGCCCTCTGGCATCAGACCTGTTTTTAGCCTGGGTGTTAACAAAGGTTTTTATTGTGCCTGGTTGGAGGATAATAATGTTCTTTTTGGTACTTTTTTTTTTTAGGTTACAAATGAACTCAACTGCCACAAGTTTTAAACTGGTGTAAATCAAGCTTGACTTAATGTGATTGTTACTGTTATATCCAGCCTATACTGCTAGCAGCTGCTCATACTGCAGTCAATTACTGGAAGCGGATATATTTCCTATGCAAAACTGTTTAAACAATAAAAATGAGCTATGCTACAGACCCTGGTCTTATGTTTTCTTTTCTGTCTCTAAGAGTTGCAGTTAGTAATATCTTAGAAACTAACGTTACACAGCACTACTTATGGAGTTCCTTGTATTCTTAGTTTAGATTTAACATATTTGTTTCTAGACGTTTCGGTTTAGCAGTTACACTGAAAGAGGGGAACAAGAGCAAAAGGAGATAAAATCAGATAACAGCTCAATTTAAAAGTGTATAGGTTTCATACAGCCTTAGTAATTATACAGGTGACCTGAACTGCTTCTCCTGTGATGTAAGATCGGGCATGATAGCAGAAGGGCAGGAGAGCTCTGTTTTCTTCCATGTTTCAGAGGTTCCTTGAAGGTTCAGGTGTCATTTGGACGTGATGTGAAAATTATAGTAAGGACTTCAGGTTCCACAGTTCAAAAGCAGAAAACCATCTTGCATAATCCAGAGATGGATTAAATTCAGTCCTGCCTCTGTTTCTGATTCTGGGGAATTTCCTACTTCCCCAGTAACTCTGCAGACCCCTGCAAAGCAGCCCATTGCTGTATGCAACCCACCTGAATCCTGCAGCAGGCTTCACACATTGCTTTGATCCTCTACTCCAGGCATGCCAGCTGCACAGTGGCACTGATGCCAATAGTTCAAGACAAAAAACCGCAGCTGCCTCCATTTATTCATGCTGCCAACGCCAAAGCCAGGGCTGCAGTGACATGCTCAAGACATGCAATATAGTGCCCAAGAACAGCAAGATACAGCGAGCAGGAAGAAAAGCATGCAAAGAAGATCATGGCTTGCAGCTCCGTGGTGAGAGCCTGCTGATGGGGAGAAGTTCTGGCTAAGGCCTTTCTGCTTTCCTTTTTGCTAGGTTTTAGAAAAGAAATGGACTAACAATCTGTGGACTGCTGCTTAATATTTGGTTTGGTTTTATTTTAACACCAGTGTTATGTTTGTGAGTTTTTGCATGAGCTTAAATACTGCAGTTGAAAACAAACCGAAATCTTGGCAAAATATTCACACACATGCATAAGCAGCAAGGTAGAGATGTGGTACTGCACAGTGTCACCTCACATTTTTTTGCCTCAAGGCATTAAATGAAATTGTTAAGCTACCTTTGCCATGTGGGAGTTTCTTTTTGAGGCTTGTTTTTCTTTCTATTCTGGCTACTGATCTAAATTTGTATATTACTGCTGTTGCTTAATCAACTTCTCACTGATTGGCTAAGCTGAAAAGAAATACAGACTTGGCTTTTTAAGCCCAGGCTTACAGGCAACTGTTTCCTTGAGGATGAAGGCACCGAGTACTAGGGGACCCTTGGGAGTGCTTAGCTGCCAGAATCTGAGTCTCATACATGAGTATCTTAGGAACAGAACAAAGTTATTGAATGCTCAGGACTGAACCAAATTAATTTTATACTTCACAGGAAAAAAAGGTCTCATCACTGCTATCCAGGTAACTTCCATGCCCCTTCTCACTGCTTAAGAGAGCAGCCTTGAGTCTTTCTGGCAAGGTAACTCCAGGATTATTTTATGGGTATACACTTTTTACTCTCAGGAATGGCAGAACCATGTCTACTGAGACTTAACAACAGAGAGCAGTCTGAGGCAAACTGTTGGCATTGCTGATCAAAATTTCATAGATACAAGCAGGATCTACTGAAGTGAACTTTGTTACAAGAGCTATCCTACTTTTGCCTGACAGATACATCTTTGGAGCATCCAGTAATGGTTTCTTTAAGGTCCTTATTGGCTTGAGATTAGCCACTGTCACCAAAGCCATTACCCACAAATGTCAATTAACTGAGTTCCTGAGCGCTGTAAATATCGGTCCACTTTTTTTTTCACTCTGTCTAGAGTATCAGTATGTCCTCCAGACAAAGTGGAGTGAACAAAGTTACAGGATATTACTGGCAAAATATGAGGCTTTAAAAAATATGGGAGGTGGTAGCAATCCCACCAGTACTTCATCTCAAGCTTGACTTGCAGTTGGCCTCTGCACGTACTGTTACATGGTACCTAAACAGAACCTGCTGCTTAAAGAGGCGGGGTGG
>NW_010408383.1:1070-6455 GCF_000710305.1 Buceros rhinoceros silvestris | reverse complement strand
TTAAAAGTTATATATAATTACTAATATATTTAAAAGCATCTACTGTAATCTCAATGTCTTTTACATTAAAGAGTCACAACAGAGAACAGTACTTGTTCCATATTAATCAGCAGAACAAGAGTTCTCAGTGGAGAATCAAATTCTAAGTCATTTCTCATTCAGTTTAGGCCCATCCTTCTCACCAAGGTAGAACACCTGGGCAGACTTTCATTTCATAGACTTCCTTCGCATCCATACCCACTCTGGAATTACCAAGCAATACTAACTCACACTGATGTTTGTACCATCAATGAGCGATCTGCATAACCCATCTCTTTATTCAAGATCCAGTTGAGAGACTTGTAAGAACTGAAATTCTACTGCTCCTAAAACTCAGATTTAATACACAGGCTACACATTGACAACTGCAGAACACCAAATCTCCAAGGTATTTCATATCATCTGAGACATATATAAGCAGTCTTAATACGTACACACACACAGAGTCCACAACTCCATCTTCCAAAGTACTACACAAATATTTTCACCAACCACCACTGCCAAAACATCACACGAGGAGCTAAGTGAAAGGTGCAGCCCAGAAGTCCCTACAGAACACTCCTTCGATACATCTGCTCAATGGCTGATCTAAACTTAATCAGGAAGAGCAAACATTAATATTACTAGAGCTTTCACTTCACAAAAGAAAAAAGGACACAAATCTAAACTGGGTCAGCTTAAAACAAAGTGGATTCTCTCAGATTTTATCTGATGTCTCTGTCACAGGCTATAGGTGCAGAATTACCAAAAAAAAAGTGTCCCTTCCTAAATTTTTACATTAAGTAATACATTAGAGTAGAATTTACTGTTATGATTACTTCCTTTACCAAACACACATCTCATGTGGTTACTGCATCAGTACTCTTTTCTTGCCTTTCATAAACACATTTTGCATGCAACCTGAAACCATACAAGGGTTTAAAGACTGACATATTTTCATTTATAAAAACCCAAACTAAACAGGAAGAAAACAAAAGCCAAGACGATTATGAATTAACACAAAATTAAAATTAATCCTTTTGTTTTCACACCCTCTACTTCAGCATCATTAGATTAACTGCTCTGTTACCACAGTATTTTACCGCACGCATGGCCTCATCAGCAGACAAGAGAGTGTAAGAACTGGGACTGGAGATGTAAGAACTTAATTAACTACAGGAAATACAGATCTTTGTTAGTGCACTTCTTTTGAAAAACAAAAACACAACTGCAAACCCTGTTGAACACATGTAGGACTGGCTTTGTAAGTCTATCCTCAAAATTATAAAATGAAAAAAGAAAAAAAAGGCAGTTAAAAACCCCAATAACATACAGCCAAATACTGGGATACATACAGTGTTTTGTTTTGTTGATCACCCACTCTCCCGGTAACATAGGATAACTGAAAACAAAAACACCAAGTCCTTAAGTTCCCCTGAGCTGTTCAAGCAGGCTGGCACTAGAAACACTTTAAAAGGCACAGCTGACCTAGATTTTAAAACAAATGAGTGATCCTTTGTCATCCTTTAACCTGTTCAGGTCCAAAAGAAAAAAAAAATCAGTTTTTTGTGTAACAATTAAGAAATTACTTTGCTTATAGGCAGTAAGATGAATAACTTCCACATTCCCTAAACGCAGCCTCTTAAAAGCCAAGTGGATGAAGCAAAGTTACAAACTTTCAAGGAACAGCCAGAGCAAATCTAGGATTAGAAGCAATCCGTGGGCAGGCAGTGACACATCTGCATCAGGTCTGCACTGTTCAAAGCTGGGGATGCAATCTCAGCTTGCTTTCATTTTTTAATTAACTAACAAAGTACACCAAGTGGAATGCGTGCACTATTCATGCTAAGGAGAACGCGTTACATCTGCCACTGCTGCTTCCATTTATTACCTGGTAAGTCTACATGCTTACGATAGCTTCATCCTAGAGTGAACGTGAGAACGAAATACTCATCTCATAGCTGTCAGTGCACAGCCCAGCTTTCACCACCTCGACAAACAAGCATCTCGTCTTAAACCTTGCCACTGTTTCTTGAAATGAAACAAGCCTGAAATGCCCACACAAACACAAGGAATACAACTGAACAAAATTTCCCCTTTCCATTCACACAGCAACTCAGTTATTCATCCCCATTTATAAGTTAAAGAAGAAATATGCACATCTGGTAACAAAAGGTGAAACAAATTTTCAGGTACAGGTGGGCGTAGTTTTTGATCCAAAGAATGAAATGCTTTTTGCTGATTTTGTCTTTAAAACTATCCTGTTTGACATCCCTGGAGATGAAATAATCCTTAATGTTAATTTCTACACCTTGTAAGAAAGTCTTTGTGCATTAATTTTACCAAAGACTTTAAATGAAAGCAATAAACAAGGACAACTCTCTTTTGCTGACTTTGCAGGGACAGAAAAGTCACTAACCAACTACAGACTAGAGTGTAACCTTCTGACTCTATTCGGCATAACCACCACTGTATTTTACTAGAAATGACTCGGCGCGTCCCTGTATTTTCAGCTATTATTTGTCCACCCATGAGTTTGATATGACAGTTAAGCATCTTCTGAAACAAAGGTCTGGACTACTGAAAGAATATTAATACACCGATGTGACTGTTTTATTTGAGACTGAGAAACGTACAGCACAATCTTATGGGAGAGGTAAATATCTGGAGATGTTTACAAACACTGCTCTGAGAGTTTCCAACTCCACTCTAATCAGAGGTCTCTCCCTCGCCAGAAATGATTTATTTATTTTTAATCACGAAAGCAGAGAAAATTATTCTAATGTATATGCCCACCTCCCTCTGAACTGAATGTGCAGTACTTTTTGTGGAACTCCATGCCATGTCTGGCAGTTAATGGCACTGCAAATTAAGCAACAATGACTTTTTTCTTCTTTCCTAAAAATGTTTTAGCAGAAGAGTACAAAGAACAGACAACCTGTAACTAACAGCACAGTTTCCACTGCTTCCAGAATCTGGCTCCTGTAACCACGATTTTGTTTGAACTAGCAATTACTTTTATAACACGCATTATTTTAGTAGTATTGTGAATCTTCCATACCAATTATTTAATAATTATAAACATGCAGTTTAGCAACCATGACCTGCAATACGCTTACTGTTCATTTGCCCACAAGCAACGCCGTTAGTCATCATTGTTCCCATCTACCTTCAGTTCCATATAAAGTAACATAAAATTACAGTTTCGCTAATGCAACTGGATTCTCTGTAAAGCACAACCAAATTCACCCCCTTCTTACCATTAGCTTTAAACTGTAGTTTACTGGGTATGATTTCTCTCTCTAGAGCTTCATCTGCCTTTATCGGTTCAACTCCTTTTCAAGATGGCATTGTCTTCCCAACCTATCACACCGATAACATCAATACTCCTTCTTTCACATCACCCTGAGCTGTTCTTAATTCACAATTAAAATAATTTCATAATATAGAACCACCTGACCTTAACTGAACATTCTGTCATATCAGGAATTTCATGCTTTGATGCCCTAACTCGAGGGCAGCAAGGAGGCAAAATATGTATCAGAAACTCCTAATCAAGAATGATTAGCCAAATACATAACTGAAATTATACGATTTTTCTCCAATTCGTATTGTTGAGCTGTTCCTCTCCTTTCTGAAACCACTGCCTAATCGCAAGCCTGAATTCTCTAGAGCAGAAAACATCTACCTTCATTGTTGCTTATTTGTACAACACCCAACACAAGGGAAACTACAGGAAACGCAGTCACAGCTTTAATATAAACTACAACCCTGACAACTAGCTCTGAAGAAGCAGGTCTAACAGTAAAAGTCGGGAACATTCAGGACACCAACCTCCTTCAGAGATCTCACAGATGATGCCCAATGGGTTTCTGCTAAAATGTATCCGTGTTTATTTGAAAACACGTTTTTCTTCACTACTTAAGCATGTTTCTTAAAAGCACTTAACACTGAGGGGCTGCATTGATAACTCTTACGGTTTACTGAGAGACGCTAGCAAGAATTCGGCCAATACCTACGTGTTCCACATCACCTCTTTCATAGAAGCTCTTGGCCTCACTTCACTACTGTTACTTCTTCTCTGACCGTTTAGGGAGCTGTGTGAACTAGAAACTTTGCAGATGACTGCAAATGCCTGATTGCAATCACACACAACACTTCAAACATATGCAAAAAACGGGTAGAGAAAAGCCAAAGACCATTTATAAATAGAAATTTATTCTGCCTTAGCTTGCAAATGAACAATTGTTAAGATTACTTCAAATTAATGATTACACCTAGCACTACAGATGCCAAGTATCTGAAACACAGATTACAGATCTCATCAGTGTCATTTTCAGTACCTTTGACATGCAGTTCTCTGCTCAGCTCCAGACAGGCTTCTAACCGAGTCACTACTGCCTGGTTCCATGAGAACGCAGGCCTAACTAGGTCCCTTTTCTTTACATACTTTGTGTATCTAGACTTTTGGATATTTCACAATTGCAACGAGAGCATCAACTCAATTAGATTCTACGATATAATTACTCTACTTGGGTTTGGCCTCGTGCCTGAAAACACTCTTGCAATAATGACCTAGAAAGACACTCTCTAGCTGGTCTCATTGCTCAAGGGCATCACATCAGAACGGCAGTAACACCATGAACAAGACTATTATCTAGACTATTATCCGTAAGTAATTCTTAAAACACTTGTAGCTTACTAAATTACATCTTGCTTATGCTGACAAGTTACTAACTGACTAATCAAATTTCAGACAGACCCATTCTGTTATTCCGAATTGAGCCCACAAGAGTAATTCAGTTGGTTATGACACTCAGGGGCTCAGCAAATCATCTAAAGGCTCCTGCATCTGGTTAAACCTTCAACAACGTTTCCAAATCCATATATATGAAAATCACAAGTAAAATGCCAGTAAAGCATAGAAGGATTTCTTGTTTGCTTCTCGGAGACGTGACTGAGTTTTTCCTCCTGCCTTTTTAGCATATTCGGGTTAGACCTTCTTCAGAATCATTATGGCTAAGGATTTCTTTAAACAAAAACATTTTCACACTTTCAAAACACTCACAAAGACAGGGCTTTCAGAAAACTATAAACAAACACCCTTACAGCTGGAAATGCTACTTTGAACATCAGCATTCCCACCTACACATCAACTATACCCAGGACAAAAAGGCACAAAAATAAAATAAAATCTGATCTGCATATTAGTAACACACAAACGCGAGCCTGTGCACAGCCCACAAAAGTAGACAGAAAGACTGACACTGCTTTCCCTGCACTTGGATCTGGTCAACAGTGAAAGAAGAAACATAAAATGGGAGAAAGGGAGGGTGCACTGCACAGGGTGCACCAGTACCTTAAGCC
>NW_010408383.1:0-966 GCF_000710305.1 Buceros rhinoceros silvestris | reverse complement strand
GCCAAAGGGGAAGAGAGGCCTGTACCAAGAAAAGAGATTGATGTGGGAGCTGAGACTTCGTAGCAAATTGGAGTGCATCACCACAAACCTCGAAACAGATTCACTCTTAGGAGATCAAACATCTCACAATAAATCATTTACGTGAAAGCCGCTCAGCAAGCTTGGTTGTCTGCAACGCCAGGTTCTTACCTACCCTTCACACTCACAGTAATAAATATTTTGCAAGTACATTGTGCTTTGCATTCACAGGCTGCAAAGCATTCCTTTGTGCAACTTCTAGGAACCGATAAGCATTTAAAAGTATAGCTAGCAAGTAGCAAAACCACTTCAAGCCTTCACAGAGAAGTATTCTTCTGGACTAGCTGTTATTCCTCGGGTTTTAGCACCTACCGGCAATTGCTGTGAGAACTAATCGAGATTCTTCTTAATAAACCACCACAACTGTGGTGCTGTCTGTGCAAATTAAATTTTCCTCAAGAGAAAAATTACAGACTAGACATTTCGCAGCAACAGAGCGACAAGAACTTAGTAATACCCAACAGCCCATGGCGTCCTTCAGGCCAAAGCTCGGCCTCCATCACATAATTTTAAGTCTGTATTAAAAAAGAAAGTTCTAGAAACACCCTCAAGATTAGTAGCAAGACCACAAAAGAGACAGGGCAGGGTGCAGCATGCGTTAACGCCACTGCAGGCCGCGATAAAACTGTCCCAAGACGGAAACTGACTCTGTGCGACCTCCCAGCAGGGAGTGACCCCCGCTCTAGCTCTTTCCACCCCGACACTGCGCCGTGAGGAGCGAGCTGGCAGCCGGGCGCCAGGCAGCAGCGCTGCTCCTCGCAGCACCTCGGCTTCCCTACCCGAGAGAATGGCTTTACGCAGACGAGCGCCTTCCCCGCACCCCCGCGGCGGTGACCATTCGCACGGTGCTGCTACTGCTGCTCGCACCTGGCCAGCGCGACCCACGAC
>NW_010408382.1:2888-3789 GCF_000710305.1 Buceros rhinoceros silvestris | reverse complement strand
GCTGCAGCCCGGGAAACAGCGTCCCGCAGGCCAGAGCAGGTGCCTCAGAGCGCAGTCCCGCAGCAGCCTTTCCCGTTCCCGCCACCCAACACCGCACCACTCAAAGCGACGGGCAGTGAGGGACTTGGCACACCGGGCCGTTTACCACCGCAGCAACCGCAGCCTTCCTGTTTCTCAGCTAATTGCTGTTCGAGTTGAACAGGTATGTTAGCTGAATAATTCCTTGTGTGCAGATGAGGCTGACGCTGGTTTGCAGAGTACAGGCAACCATGTAATTCCTCTGTAGCTGCACGGTAATTATTGTGCTATTATAGAGTAATTAAACATTCAAATCAGCATTAAAGCACGGGTTCTGTATGGGAGCTGCCAACACCCATAGGACAGAAAACCGAGTAGCAATTCAAATTACAGTGTAGCATCATGGTAGCAGCTAAAGCAGGTAGTTACGAGCCTGTCATCTTTTACACCACAAGCGGTTCTTGCAGCTTTTCTGGCTGCACAAGTGTCTGGCCTAAGGCGAGATCTAATTTTGCAGGGTCTCTCTGGGGGTTAATCGGTTTGCCATCCTGTGAAGCCTCTCCTTTCCCTAAGGACAGAAGCAAACAGTCCTCTATTCCAAAAGCGGTGCAGACACTCCAGAGCAGTGTTTTCCAGGAGACCTTTCACAGCAGATGTCCTGGTCCTCCACAAAGCGATGCCAGAACTGCCCCCAGCTCAGGGGTGCGGCAGCCCCAGGACACAGCCAAGGTCCCCACCAGCGCCAGGCCCTTCATGCCGTGTCCCAGCAGTGCTCAGGGTACCGCAGCACCCAGCTGGGTACACCACGATAAAATCTCTTCTGTCTCCGTGTTTCATCACATCTAGTTCCTGCTCAGACCCGGCAAAGTTCCCACATGCCCTC
>NW_010408382.1:0-2786 GCF_000710305.1 Buceros rhinoceros silvestris | reverse complement strand
GCAGGATGCTTGTTGTGACGCTAGCTCTGCACACAGAAGTTACACCCCACCCCTTCAGCAACACAAGCTAAACAGCCTGGCTTGTCCCAGGTTGCTTCTTTAAGACAAACCTATCTTAAACCAAACCTATTAATACAGCCCAACTGTTCCTCAGTTGTCTGAAGTGAAGCCTAAACACAAAGTAATTTGTTACATGTCAGTCAAACTATTAAAACCAGCATTTAAGCCCATGCTGAAGCGAGACATTGGGACAGCATGCACCATGTATGAGGATAATACCTGACCACGCTCAAAAGTCAGATTTTTTTTTCACCAGAGACTTTCTCCAGACATTTTTTACTTTTTTAAGTAAAGGGCTGCAGTGAAGCCCCTTGATAAGAAAATGTCTCTGTTCAGGAGCAGCCCAAATACTGCAGCTCCTGTCCAGTGCCACACATGAGCCCAAGACACAGCCCAGCAGCACCCCGCAGCCCTCCCGACTCCCTGGCCAGCAGCACAGGCACCTCTCAAGTTGTCCCGTCTCTCCAGGAAAACACCAGGATGCAGAAAGGGAACTCAGACAAATTTCACTCAACTCCACAGCTGCTGATGGATGCAACTTAAACACCCCCAGCTCATCCCTAAAGCTCTCCTGGCTCCTGATCCTCAAGGAATCGCTGCAATTGCTGCCACGAACTACAGTTCATCCTATGGTGTAAGATATCCTTTGGTTGGAATAATCTCTGTAACAGGCAAACTTGGCCAGCAAAAGCCTTTTCCATGGCTTCTCAACCCTCATACCACACTTCTCCGGCCATGGATCTCTGCATTTGATGAGGACAGACAGACAGCACTAAGGCGAAGGTCACACCACAAAGCATTGAAGCCGTTTCCATTCTCTCCCGGTCTCCTCCTGCGGCCCTTTGCCCAGGCCTGATCCCGCGGGCAGAGGGAAGCTCTGCTTCCGTCCCGGGGAGGCTGCATCAGGACAGTGGTTTCAGGAGTGCTGCTGCCAGCCCAGCAGCCGGCTGCTCCTTACCACAGTTCCCCCTTCCCATCACACGCTGCCATTGCCCACACACCCGCACCCACCAACACCTCGCGAAGAGAGCTCCCCTGCACCTCTACACCCTGCCAACATAAACAGATGTGGTTTGACCACAGACAGATGCACACCAAGGGGTCACTGCCCCTTGGTTCCTTGCTGGCAAAGAAAGGACTCCTGGTGACACTGGGAAGCTGCGTAGTTTTAAAAGTATACTTTTATTCCCATATATTCGATGATAATAACCACAGCTCCTGTTATCTTTTTCTTGCTCTGCCCCCCTCACTTAGCAACCGGTTTGAGCATTGCCAGTGTTATTCTTAGCCTGCCAAGGAAACTATTTCTGTTCTCCAATTCCATTTCCTAGCAGATTTTAATGTCTACTTCCTTGCATCACGGTTGTCAGGAACCCCCCCTTCCCGTGCTCACTGCAGTCTCCTCCTCCTGCTCCACAGGCCACCCAGCAGCGATGGGCTGGGGCACTTGCTGCAGCCCTGGGACTACAGTCACTCCTGGTTGAGGACTAGTCATTTCTAAATATGTATCTGTAAAACCAACATCTGTCCAGAGTTTGGTCACTGGCACCTTGGAAGAGACTTCTCAGGAGAGAGGGTCTTTCTAGCTCCATGCTGAGGATAAATAAAGCAGCACTGACGAGGTGGAAGCTCCCTGCAGAGGGAGCAGGCTCACCATCCCATCACACCAGGACGGGCAGTCATTCCCCAGCTGCAAGGGGAAATACCACCTTTCCCAACACACAGGGCTCCTAACGCCGCTGCTGCACCCGGCCAGCTCTGTCGACGGGGTGCCTTGTTCTGTGAACCACAGCGGGGCAGAATTCCAGCCTCCTTACGCAGCACCACCAGCAGGAAGCACGCCTGCAGATGTGTCCCAGCACACAGGGCTAGCATATAGCTCCCACTTCTCTAGAACATTGGCCAAGCAGTGCAGAAACAAGAGCATCAGGCAAAGGGACTCCAGGGTGGCCAGGCTATCCCATAGCCGTCCACCCCCCACCAGGGGTGTCCCACACCAGAACATGCTGATTCACTTGGTTACCCACAGGAAAGGAGCAAGCTCCCCCAAGACAGATGATTATTTTACCTCTTACAACCCCCACACTGGAGCCAGGAACCCTGAGCCCGTACAGCACCGCAGAGGGCTCTCGCCATCCTCACCACGCTGCAGACACAGGTGAGGGTCACCTGTGTCAGTCTCCAGAGCTCATGGTGTTCTGCTTCTCGATGAAGACAAGGCCACACCAGTGCCGTCATCACTGGTGCCAAGAGGATCAGGACTGACACCCTTCCAGCTGCCCAGAGGGAAGGCAGACTCCTCCGTGACCCCAGACCATCAGCACAAGCCTTCCACGGGCCCTCACAGCCAGCTCTGCAGGTGGGAATGACCTGCCCAGGGCTTCACACACACATGTTCAGGACCTACCTTTAAACACCACAACAGCTACTGCAAGAAGCTCCTGGAGAGCTCTAGAGGGTCTTCTGCAGTCAGCCTAGACCCTGCTGCTGCACTGAGGAGCTGGGAGACCCTTCAGAGCAGCATAGCCAGCCCATGGGAACCCTGGAGTGAGTGACAGGGGGCCTGGGGGGAGCCTCCCCCCCACCCAGCACTCCCACCAGGAGCAATGGGGCTCCCGTGGAGCCTGGGGTGGACCAGGGTCCCCCCACCCCACTGCAGACAGCAGCACCACCGAGCAAAGGCTGTTTGCAAACCCACAGAGTGAGCACACAGGAGCAGAGGAGCA
>NW_010408381.1:11497-12791 GCF_000710305.1 Buceros rhinoceros silvestris | reverse complement strand
CGTTGCTGAGCTGGTGATGGTTTCTGTGGTATTTGTACCCACACGTATTTTTACACACAACAAGGGGTTTCCCGAGAAATATGTTGAAACTTCTAATAGCAAAGCCCTGCACTATGGCTGAATCGCTTCTTTTTGCACAGATGTCCCCATTTCTAGCGTCATATTTGGTTTATATCGTGGCCTTCCTTCCTTTCGCCCTTCAGCACCAATCCTCAGGTTTTTACATAGCTGTGCATGTAAATACAGGATATAGACTGATGGTTTATATGTAGGCTGTGGATTGATTTATACGTATATATTTATAAATATAGATCTAATTGAATCAGAAGGCAATGACTTAACTATGCTTGCTCTGAGACTGAAGTACCAGAGAGGAGTCGTGATGTTATGCCTCTCCACCAGTCAGCACACTGGACCTTTTCTGGTGTTAACAACGGCAGCACCTCATACTTAGGGACCACGACAGTATCTTCTAGAAGAGCAGAAAGCCCTGAGCGAAAAAGGAAAAATCCCAACCGAAGCCAGCGCAGCCTTTTCACTCGCTGCTCTCGAGGAGGGAAACAACTTTCATTTACTTGGCGGCTGCGAGGGGGCAGGTGTGCAGCCAGCGGCCGAGCGGGGGCTGAGCTTCACCGCCTGACTTTCGGGGAGCTGGGACCAGAGTGGTGCACGTGTCCCCCCTCCCCCGGCTGGACGGTGCTTCGTCGTAACCTGGCAGCTTGTCTCTCTCTGCAGGCTTTCCCCTCTCCCACCTCAGTGCATCTCAGAGGGGAATTGACTGTCCCGCTCATATGGCTGATTTAATGCTTTGATACCATGTTGATCGAACCCAGAAATAAATCCTAAAGACAAAGCTGTACATCCTGAAGCACTGAAAATGCTTTATTTCACCTGCCAACTTCTGCTGAAATATTCCGAGTGTCTCGGGAAGTGTCTCCTTGGACACGACCACTGGGGCTGGATTGCCACAGGAGCATCCTCAAAGAGCCAGGATAAACCTACCCCACAAAAAAAATCATTGCTGTGTGCTAGCGCCCAGGCTGGGAACCCAGGAAAAGGGCAGCTCAAGCAAATGTTGGTCAAAAGCAAAAAAAAAAAAAGAAAAGAGAAACAAAACTTGGGGGGAGGGAGGGGCGTGGCTGAACACATCTCAAAGCTTTTCTGCAGGTGGCTTCAGTTTCAAAGCCACTTGTGTCCTTTTCTGCAGAGTGTGTGGCTGTCCACAGCCCCTTGAGGTTTCCTGACGGCCCGTGGAGCTGCTGGAGCTGGCGGCCGCCCTTTACCGAGCCGGGCC
>NW_010408381.1:0-11380 GCF_000710305.1 Buceros rhinoceros silvestris | reverse complement strand
GGGTGCTGCGGGACAGCCTGGGTGGCTTTGGTCACAGCTTCGAGACGAGCAAGTAGAGCAACCGCAAAGGACGGTGGCTTTGGCCTTTGCAGTGCCAGCTTACAGCACGAGGGCGGAGAAAACGAGCACTTGTTCACTTCTTGTTTAGGAAAAAAAGCAGAACACTTCCCTAATGACACATGAGCTGACAGCGGGGCTTTGTGGCTCTTCCGTAATCTCCGATGAATCACTGGATGGAAGCGCGGGGACAGGCTGTTCCTATCCAAAGGTTGCTGTCCCGGTGGTTCACCAGCACCAAAACAAGGGGCTTCTCTTGCTCTTTCCCATGTCACCATCGTCACCAGCTCTGCTGGCCCAAGCTCTCGCAGGGCTGATCAGCCCAAGGTCACCTCTGGCAGCCCCAAGGTTTGCGTGTCCCCCGCAGAGCCGTGGGTGAAGGCAGCTCTGTCCCCAGGCCAGGCTCTGGGCTGGTGACACGCTCTCTGCCAGCGCCACGGCTGTGTCACTGCCAGCGCCACGGCTGTGTCGCTGCCAGCACAGCAAGCCGAGGTGTCTCTGGAGCTCACCCGGCTTTTCCTCCCGCCGCTTCCCTGCTCACGCAGGTCCTGTGTGCAGACATTTCTCCTCGCCTGCATCTGTCCTTCCCACATTCCCCACATTTCAGATTATCGGTCCTCGGGTTTGATCTTTCGCGTTAAAAAACTCTTTCATTTGAGCATTTTAGTGAGGATCAGAGCATCTGAGCCAGCGCTCCTGGCACCGCTAGTGTCCTGCAGGAGCAATTACTTTCCAGTGAGTCTCTAAAATTGCTTATTTACTTTCACTTGTATGCCAAAAATACTTGAAAATCAGGGCAGTTTTTTCCAGTTACACAATCACCAGAAATATCTCGAGTCCATACACTTGCACTGCGGTTCAATAGGCAATCTGAAAATAGCCGAAACAGTTTATGAACGGTGCCGAAAGCGTCCTCTCCCAGGACAAAGGCTCAGGAGCGCAGCAACGTGTGTCCGACGGTGAACGCCGCAGAGCAAAACCAGTTTCCCCCCTTTTATAACAACACGGGGGAAAGAGACGGCCAGCGTGAGGGCAGCCGTCTCTGCTGCTCTCCAGCGGCTTCCTGCGAGGAGTTATCACGGCCACTCGCTTCTAGAAAGTCCTTTCATGGCTGGTCCTGTCGGATTTATTTACCGCTCTTGGCAAAACGAATCGACAGTTGATTTCTGACAAGCCGTGAGACACAGGACAGCTTTCACCAGAGCCTCTTCACTGCTTGTCGTGGATTTAGGACAGTGGCTGCTCCTACCCTTTGTGATCTACCAAACACCCCCATAAAACCTGGTTTTGGACAACCCTGGTGTAAGGATCAGATTGTCTCTCCTCCCTGCCTTGAGGTAGCAACATACAGCGATCTTCTCCCGATCACAAAGCCGTGGCAGATTGAGGGCTCCAGCCGCTTTCCTTGCTCAGGCATATTTTAAATTCCCTTTCAAGTTTCGATGGTTTGCATGGGTGTAATTCAGAGCAGACTGGGGCCTTACATATTTTGCATACCAACGAGTTATGTGAGTCCAATTTCTGAAAAAAAGATTATATGAGCATTATGATGCAGTTGAGAAGTAACCGGCTGGGAGAAAAAAAAATTCCAACAGATCCAGAAGGACTTAGTTTGTAATTTTAAGCGCGTGTTCACAAACGAAAGCGAGAGTCGTGTCCACCAACAATGACCAGAAGGGAACCAGCCTTTCTGCAAACCTCCTGAAGAACCGTGGCCTTAATTTGTAGGTTTAAGTTACTGGCACTCTTTTTTTTTGTTTTTTTTTATATATATATTTATGTATAAGGCATCTAGGCTTTAAATGATATTGCAAAAGTAGAAATAGCATGATAAACCTTCAAAGCCGAACTAAGAAAGAACCTGTGTTTTAACTTAGCGTTGAGTATTTATACAGCCGGCACCGGTTAGTCCGGCATGTTCGAATGAGTGCGAGCCTGTGGTTGCAGTTGTGTATAAAAATATTGTAGCCTGCTCCTGCTTTAGGAACTAAACTTCAGTTCCCAATAGCTCCCTCTGTAATTCTCTTTCCAAATAAAAGGAAGAACTATTCCTGGCTCGTAACGGTGTATTTCTGCGGCTGCTTGAACTATAATGAAGGCAGTCTGGAATGTTAAAAATTACATAGTCAGTGCCAGCCCTTAACCCCCGGTAATTTAGACTTTAAATGTTTTGAAGTTTACATTTCGAGTCTGTTATTGTACAGCTTTTTAATTAAAATGTTGCTGCAGTCCAGAGCACTAATGCTTCTTGCTCAGAGATCCATTAACATCTATCTTAAAACCACTACTTAGGGAGTTTGATAATTTTGGTATTGAGGGCTAAGGCCATCTGCTTGGAAAATTATTTGGTTTTTATTTGGCTCCTTCTAATTGTAGAAATTCAAAGACATCTTTGATATCCACTGGATTCCAGCAACGGAAACATCAGTCTCGTTCTGTAAAGGCTTCCGTGCTCGTCTCTTGTGTAGACTAAATCTTGGTGTAGTTCAAGAAATAATATCTGCCAAGCTCGTCACGGAGGAGTCGGGTCTGGAAGTTCCCTGTGCGCTGTGCAGACACCACGTACCATTGATGCTCATTATCATCTCAGTGTTTTCCCATCGAAATGCTACTAAATGAATCAGGAAAATGTGACAAGCTCACTTGGGGCTTCTAGCTGTCGTCGTAACCCAATAATAGCCGTTCTTACGATTGATAGCGCCACGGGATCCTCTTGCTGTGATCTGCAGACATCTATGCCCTGAAACATGCCGTCACGTTTACATCCTACGGACGGAGAAGGGAGCCTCAGAGCTGGCTTCTGCTCTCAGCTGAGGTTACAAATCCCCTCGTGCCGTAGGTAAACAGTGGGAACGTAGCCCCGGAAGCACCTCATCCACCCTGAGCCTGTATAATCTACGATTTTGCAGATTATTCTATTTTCATTTGTTAGTTATTATACGACAACAACAATTCCAGCAGACCACCCCAGGGGTTCTTATGCAGCTCCCTCCGTGCACTGCAGATGGCCCCTAAGAGCTTAGAGCCACCCTGGGTGGTTCTAAGCCAGCAAGGAAACAAAGTCCTTTCCTATCACCTCGAACCCCGAGCCCACAGCTGGTCACCCAAGGGTACACTGAGAAATCAAGCAGACCTCGTTAGTCTTCTGACTGTGTTGCCTGAGGAGGCTTCAGACCTCGACCCTGCACCTTGGTAGATGGACCAAGAGAAGCAACCCCCCGAGACACGGCAGTTTGGGTGCGTGCTCTTCGTACCACCCGTGTGCGCTCCCCCGCAGCACACCTCCTGATGCGACACGGTGTTCTGCACCGTACCGCCTTTTCAGCTGTGAATCTTGTTTTTCTGGAGTAAGTAAAATGAGGTGTTATTATTTCCACATAATCGAGGCAAAAACAGTTTCACTTTCTTTGAAGCTTTTTATCTCCCTGCAACTGGATTTGAATCTCTGACTTCATCACCACAAGCCCAGAGCCATAACCACAAGGCCACATGGTCCCAGGGCTGTTTTTGGAGGTGGTGGTGATGAGAGTTATTTTAGAAGCTGCCAGCTATAAATTTCAGTTATATTTGAAGGAGGGTAAGTCAGCTTTGAGAGCCCTTGGTGAGTCTGTCCTGCAGTGACTAGTGGGCAATTACTGAGGCCACTGGTGAGAGCTCGAATGGAAGGTCCTGCAGTTTCTACCAGAAACCACCAAGTACAAACAAACAGCAATTGTGAGCGACGGTTAAGCTAATTGTCCTTGCTGGTATTACTATCCCAGGACGGGTCGTGACGCAGCGAGTCAATCTGCACAAAGGCAGTTTTTCATTACAGTGAGCTCCAAATAGCATCAAAACAAGTCAATTTTAGACCACTCGACTGCGCGTGATAAACGCAGCCCAGCCACCTCGATTCTTTTTAAACAGGCTTCACCCTGACCCTGTGGTTCATGATGCATTTTTTGCCCTCAGTTTCCTGCCTGAAAACAAACATGCCTCTGCTAGTGCACAGCACTTGTTCCATAACCCACCCGGGGAAACGCAGCGGGCTGCGATTGCAACGGCAACAGCGACGTTTGCAAAAGAAGGGCCACTGGCCAAAACGGCGCGCTGGAGGTAGAAGACGCGCTGGCCAAGATTCGGTCAAAGGAGGGTGCCCCTGGCACGGGCAAAGAGCCATTGCTGGGTATGAAACGAGATAAAGGCCCCCAACCAGCAGCGAGCGAGCAGCAGGGCGAGCTGATAAAAGCTGCCCTATGTGGGATTCGGCTCTTTCACAGCTAGAAGCTGTTTACATTTCTCTTGTCTCATAAGAGTAATTTTCAGCTGCTGAAGTTAACCACATCTATGTGAAACGTAGATAACTTCGGGAGCACGATGATTTCTCGCAGAATAAGGGTCAGCTGAGAGGTGGTGGCAGCTACTCATTCAAGATCGTGCTTGATACACCCAGCTCCCAGTTCAGCGTTTCGTTGCCACTGGTGTGCAAAGCACAGCTGCTCGAGCAGCATTTCCAGAGCGGCAAAGCAGACGTGAATTGTCCTCCCTTCCTCACGGTACAGGTGACCTATCCCACTGGAGATGCTCTTGCAACGGCCAAGCACCAAGGGAAAGGCAGAGGGCAAAAATGCTGCCGGCATCAAAACCAACCGTGATGGTCAAGCTTACAAACAAGAAAATTCTGTTTTTCTTTTCTATAAGGCATAACGTAGTGGTTCGGAGTGTGACTGAAATAGGAGGGAAGGCCACAAATCTGCACAGCTGGAATAGTGATAACGGCAACGGCCTTTAGCTGTCTAAGAACCGGCCGTATCAGCCCAGGGTGGGACGAGGTCGCCACCACTCTCTTCTTCCAGCACAAACAGCCTCACAGCTCCTTACCTACATGCTCAAGCTGTGGGTGATTGAAACTGGGGCAGAGAGTAAACCCACCTTGCTGCCCAGCTGGCAAGAAGCCAAGGTGGTCAGGGCAACCCTCCTGCTCCGGTGGACCTGCTCCCGGCCATGACCACGCTCATCTCTCCGGTGTCGGAGGGACATGCTGGGAGTAGAGAGGCCAGGGAGATGTTACCGATTGTTCTTGTTCACCCCCCGGGCAATAAATAACCCTTAAGGTGATGCTGACCCCGACAAAGACAAGACTGCTGGAAATGCTCCTAGAAAACCAGAAAATGACGCGTCTGTAGTCGGGAGTTATCATCTGTGATTCCAAGTCATCCTGACCAACAGGCATGAGGAGTCGCTTCATGGTAAGATTTCTGAGAATGTTCTAGAAGGTCCCTTCTGGAGAAAATAGCATTCTCAGCATCAAAGGTCGCTTCTATTCCGATACATGAAAGCGTTTTTGGAAGCCGGAGTCCCTCTGGAACTGCAGGGAGCAGTCAGTAAGAAAAAATAAAATACGAAGGACACGTAATGCGTAAAACGCACGGGGAAAGGTCCCGATAAAGCGCCACTTCTGTTGTCTGTCAGGAAATCAGGAGTCAGTGGTGCCTGTTATAACTATTATTTAATAGCTGAGGCACGGCAGCGCTCGGAGGCTTGTGCTCAGCGCTGGACACAGGCCCTTTGCTGCAGCACTCACAGCAGCCATTCTGTCCTGGTTTCCAGGAAGGAAAGGTTGCTCCTGGAGCCCAAGAAAACTGTCACAAAAATCTCGAAGGAAAAAGAAAAAAAAAAAACAAACAAACCAACCCAAACAAACAAGGAAAACATTTCACTAGAACCCATCTTTGGAAAAATATAAAAATGTTTTTCCATCCCGAGAAATAACTATAAATAATGTTTGAACTATTAAAAGGGGGAAGGCAGAAAAGGGCTATTTACATAGGAGCATTTTGTGCTGTTTCAGTCTAATTTGTCACCGATGTAGGAGCCTCATACGTTGGCTGGAGGAAATCCAGAGCTTTCAAAGGTTTTCTGTCAGGGCTTGAAAAGTTGCCAGTTTTTTTAATGGAGCCGAGCAGTCTCAGGCCTGTTGTTCTCAGAGATTTTGCGAGCCAGGGCCGCATGTTAGCAGGAAACAGAGCCAAGTGGGCTTCCTGAGCGGCTGGGAGAGGAAACGCTGTAATAAGCATGGAGGCTGTGGTTAAAAATAACTCCGGTATATAAAGGCTGCGAAGGATCCCCTCTCGCTCACACGCGCCGCTGCCTCTTGGCCGGCTGCTCCGCGCTGATTTCATGTGAATGGGACGCTTCGCCATCGCGGCAGAGCAGGTGGTTTTTGAGCCGAGGACGACGGAAAACGGCCGAGCTCGAGACTGCTCCTATTTTGCATGTTTGCGGCAAGCGGGATCCCAGGCTCCGCTTCCAGAGTGGTGTCGGGCTGGGCCGAGCCGCAGCGATGGACACGGTTTCGGTACCTGGCTTCAGGCTGAAGTAAAAGTTGTGTTGAAAAATAACTCTGTTTTCTGTGATACGAAACTAAGAAAAAAGGAACAGGGTGAATCACGCAAGCTCTTGAGCAATAGGAGAAAGGGCCCCTCAATTGTTACCGCTGGGCCAATGCGGCTCGTACCACTGTTGAAAAATAACTCTGTTTTCTGTGATACGAAACTAAGAAAAAAGGAACAGGGTGAATCACGCAAGCTCTTGAGCAATAGGAGAAAGGGCCCCTCAATTGTTACCGCTGGGCCAATGCGCTACAGCAGCTTCAATCCCACCCTGTGCCCCCCCCTTGCCCGGCGTTGGCCAACTGGAGTCGCTAAACGTGGGACTGGCCACCCTCAATCAGTGCTCTGCAGTCCCCGCGCCGGATTCTCCCCCGGCAGAGCGCTGCCTGCTGCTCCTGGCAGAATCCGTTTTGCATGGGAGTCGACCCATCTCTTTTCTTTCCAAAGCAGTGATTTTCCTTGCAAATCTGGGATAACACCCACCCGGGTTATCGGGCACATCAAGGCACCCTTTTGCCCGCTGTAACCTGGCGCTAACACCCACCCCAGCCCCGCGCTGAACGCGGCTTTGTAGCCCACATCACCCATAATTGGCAAAACACGTTCTTCCCAGGCTTGGATTTTTATTGCAAACATTCATTCGGCACTTTACGTGGCAAATGAGAAGAAAATTTCACAACTCATTCTGCAGAGTTGCATTGTGTTAGGGTGTCCCTTGAAAAGCATTTTATTGCTCAAGTGTAGCTGTAACCATTCGGGGGATTTCAACAGCGTTATTCTCCTCAGCTGGAATTGCTGTATGTGCTCTAGCACCAAATATTAATAATTTGGGTCGGTACCAACCCTGACGGCTGGCGCTTAATTCCACCCTGGAATGTCAGCAGTAAGTGTGACATTCTGTGAGGACGTATCTGCTGAAGAATTCACAGTGAAGGTTCAGGTGCATGAAAAAATAAGTTCTGTTTCTGAACAGAAAGCATTTTCCACAAGACACAACGCGCTGTTCCTCAGCTCAGACGTACGCAGGAATTTAAATATAGAAATACCCTACAAGGCAGGCATTAATAGCTCAGGGAAAAAAATTGGTCACAACAATGGACATACGAGTCTGGAAAAAAGTCTGTCCCAAAATATCCCACTGGAGTTTCGAAGCTTGATCATAATGATATAGCTAATTGTGAGCATGGAAAAACATATATACCGTGCTGAATACCGGGGTGATCTCAGTCTGGAAAGGACTTCACAGCCCAGGAAGACAAATGAGCTCAGCTGCTCTATACGTCCAGCCGAGCCTGCGAAGATGCCCGTCTCCCTCTGGCTGAGGCCGCCGAGCCCTGATTCATACTTCCATGTATTCAACCAGGGAAAGTGACTGCAGGCAGCCAGCAGTGCCAGTTAACAGTGTCACCGCTAACGAAACGCCTGCTCCAGTGTTTCCCATTACTCAACTGCAGGACATATGACTAATAAATAATACAGGTGCAGCACAAAGAAGGTATTTCATAAATGAGAGCTAAACCCCACGTGTTTGTCACGTTAAAGCAGGGTTTCTTTCCACCCAGCACGCTGCGTGAACTCCTGCGCTGCATGTTGGGTGAGTAACCAACCCCCCGCCTATCGGAGAGAACCACAACCTGTGAAGACGTTCGGCATGTCAGTGAGGGGAAGGAACCCAAAGCCTTCCTCACGTCGGAGCGATTCTCTTCTTGTGGCTGGTTTTAAGCTTTGTCCAGTCTCCTCTCCCCCTCCCCCAGTTAAAACCTGTGAACTTCAAAGTGGCACAAAGTCTGCTGGGGCGGCCACCTGCATCTGCGGCGCTGACTCAGACTGCGACAGCGCTCACCAGCTCGGAAAGAGAAAAGTGCATCTGATTAGTTCTTTGAAGTTCCCTCAAACAGAATTTTTTCCTGCGTTAATTAGCCCCAAACAGGGCGCTCCCTTCCAGGAGCGGTTCCCTTCCAGGAGCGGTTCCCTTCCCACTCCTTAGATGCTGCCAACGGTCCCAAGCGGACCGGAGAGAGAAGAACCCTTTCACTTTTTCTCCTGTCGTCTCCCACCAGTTACGTGCCCTCCTCAAACGTGGACCAGGAAAGATGTGAGTAGAACGAAATCTCCCAGAGCCACCACTCATTCGATGCCAGAATTAATCATTGCCCGTTTCTCAACTGGGGGTTTGATTCTGTAATCAAAAGTATTTGGCAACAGCCGCAATCTGCTGGTCGTAGTCGGTGACCGGTATTTCCAGCAGTTTCGCTGGTGTGATTAAACACGCTTGCAGCGTTCTTGAAACCGTGGTCTCATTTCACAGTTCTGCGAAAAAAAGAAAAGATCTGACAAATGTGTTTCTAATTGCCAGCTGACGGGACATCTGCAGCACGACGTGTGTGCCCTCGACACGCGCACGAGGAAAAGCTGGCGGGAACCCCCCGGCAGCCCCAATCAAAGCTGGCAATTAAAAACCAAGAAACGCAAAGCGTTCAGGCTTGAAGAGCCCCCGGATCAAAAATTACCAAAATCAGTTCCAGCTGAACACTATCATTCTTCATACGGCAAATTCGAGCAATGATACATAACTACCTTGATTAACTTAATTAAACAGCTGGTTTGTGGCATGATTTACTGAACCATGATGTACTCTGATGACGGGAACAGAATTTTCTTGCATATTGCTGAGAAAAGCTTTCTTTATATAATTCGATCTATTTATTGAAAGGGAGTTGCAGCTGATTTTTCCTCCGTGTCGATGGCAGTCGGCCGAGCCGAGGCGGACGGTGCCAGCCCCTGCCTTGGGCCCATCTTTGCGACCTGCGTTAGCGAGCCTTTCACTCAAACCAATTAAGATTGCCAGGGTGGTGGATGGAAACCATCGGCCTGTCAATAACCACGCTGAAAAAGCGGAAGTGCTCGCAAATATTTCTGTTCTCTCTTTGGGAAAGGGCCAGATGCTGTGCTCAGATCAGACAATAATGATGTCGAAATACTTTCCATTCCAGTAACTAAGGAGGATGTTAAAACAACTGCTGCTCATCTCCAACAAGATGAAGTTGCCAGCTCTGGGTAACGCATAAGTGAGTGTTCCCAAAGCAGCACCCGAGGACGTGTCCAGCTGGTTCGTGTTTATCATCAGCCGATTTCGGAGCAGCGGGGAAGCCCCAGGGGACCCGAAGAATGTTAATGTTATGTCAGAGTTTTAACAGGGTAAACAGAATGACCCCGATACGCCTGTTCTATAAACATGGGCAAACGGCTAGAAGATTTTGGTGCGTAAGAATGATAAATAAAGAGGGTTTAGTTAATGCCAACGGGCGTTAAGCGAGGCAGCGGTGCCGACGGAACAGGCCAGGCTCTGTGAGGATGCACCTCGGCGCAGTGCGATGGTCGCAGGAAGGAACAGGGACATGGCGAGTCAATATGTGTGCACACGCGACCCGGCCCAAGCACAGGCCGGTACAGCTTGAAATCTCATCTACATTTTAATCAAGCAGCTTTATTAGTTCTTGATTTTTTTTTCTCATCACTTACCATCCAATGTTGTTAACAATGACCTGGAAGAAAACAGAAACTGTTGCTGATAAAGTCCTAGATGACAAAGATGAAGGAAGTGCAGCATTATCTGAACAACATGCCACTGTTAAAGAACTACGACAACGCTTCGCTATCCCGGCAGAAGCAAACACCACACACGGCCACGCAGACACCCTTCAGGCCACCCTTCAGGCCACCCTTCCACAGGAATGAAACATGCAAGTGGCTCTGCTTTTTGGCATAGACAAAAATAGGTTCGTTTTCGGCGTTTTAATGGCCTAGGGATTGTTAAAAATCTTCGTGAGCCAGCTGGAGCCTTTCCACCAACCCCATCCACCCCAGCCCCCAAGGGCTCTGTGCAGAGCGCTGCTCACAGACGCCGTTCCCAGCCTGCCCCCGTCCCGGGCCGGCAGGGCACAGCGAGACCCTACCGCAGTCTGGGCAGTTAGTTTGAACCGTTCCTTGTTCTTCAGGAAGAACCTGAACCACCTCTACAGCGAAGCTCAAACCAGAGCAGAACCACCAAACATGTCTGATGGTCAGTTCAAATTAAAGTTGACCCAAACTCTGATGTGTTTATTCTGGGACCTGTTAAACACAAGAACTGCCTCTGCCGGGCAGGCTCCCCCTCAGATCGCCCCGCAGCCTCCTCATCCTCCCCCCGCCCTCTCCAGTGCCGTACAGGTAGGTGCTGAAGAGCTTTCACCTCCACGCCACGGAGCCGTGCTGCTGTCCTCCCCCCTACCCCCACCCCCAGGAGCTGGTGACCACCAGAGCTCGTTCCTGCCCCCCAGGTACGCTGGAGTGGATTCAGCTCCTACGGAACAACCCCGAAGAGGATCCTGGCCACAGCGGTGGAAGGGCTGGTCAAAAAGGCTCCTCGATCGAATTTATTCATGCTGCTACTTCCGTGAAATAAAAGGCTCACAGGATTAAATCGCTCTCCCCAGATTAAGAAATGCCTCTCCAGAAAAGACCTGCATATTCCATTTCATGTGGTTGTTTACATCACTTCATTAACTTCCTTGAGAGCGGCCTCTAAAAAGTACCAACTCGGAATCCGCAGTTTAAATTAGCAAAAAGTAATTGTGTAGTCGGGAGAGCCCTGGCCGTTTGGGATGCGGGCAGGAAAACCCTGTGATAATGCTCGTCTCGTTTAACCGTGAACGGGCTGGGCTATGTGTTGGTGCTCAGAGGCTTCCCTCGCAGCTCCTCATGCTGCCGTTCCTGCGTTTGCTCTCGGTGCAGCCAGGCCCTTCTGAGAACCCTCCCGCGGGAAGGGAGCTGTTTGTTTGTTGGTTTGTTGGTTTGTTGGTTGGTTTGTTTGAGTCCTGTAGTGACTCAGGGTGCTCCCCCAGCCAGGGGACGTGGCCATTCGCACCAACCCCTCCCGCCGCCGCCTGCCGCCGAGGGTGCAGGTCGCCGCA
>NW_010408380.1:6973-7270 GCF_000710305.1 Buceros rhinoceros silvestris | reverse complement strand
GGAACAGGCGCCGGTGGCGACACTCTCCGAGACCCAGGAAACCGACCGAGAGCTCCGCGAGGAGCTGCGGAAAGTGAAGGGTGACTACAACATGGCCACAGGTACCGGGAAGGCGCCCGGGAAGCACGGGATTCCCCGGCCGCCGGGTCCATCTCCCCGCGATTCCGCGCCCTTTACCCAGAAAAACTCCGGGGGCATCTGGGCCCGCCCCTTCAGCACTTCAGCCTGGGCTCTGCTAGTCCTCCGAGCAGATCCTAGTACCCCAGTGACGGTAGGTCGATATAATATACAGCACAG
>NW_010408380.1:0-6744 GCF_000710305.1 Buceros rhinoceros silvestris | reverse complement strand
TACAAGAGCAGCTCTGCTCGTCCTTACCTGGCAAAAGGAGCCACCAAGCTTTTGGCAGGGATTCAGTTTGCTCACAGCAGCGCTTCTACTTCACAGGTACCATCTCTTCCTTGCAAAGACAGCTGGAGATCCAGGAATCCCAGCTCCGGAGAACCAAATCTGAGAAGGAAACACTGCAAAAGCGGCTCCGAGAGCGAGAGAATCAGCTACGAGCCATGTCTGCCAAGGTACTGCCCCCAGACCGCGGCGGCCACACTGCTAGGAGAGCCGGGCAGCGGGGAACGGGGTTTTGGGCAACAGCATGAACTCTCCTCACAGGCAGGAGGGGCACCCCGAACTGCAAAACTGAAGGTGAAGTATTTTCTCCTCAGTTTTGCAGCCTGAGAGAAGAGCGGAACCATGAAGAAATGATGGCGGCAATGGAGAAGGAGAACTGCAGCCTTCGACAGGTAAATTCAGTGCAGAGCTTCTGAGGAAAGTCTGGGTAGCTGCTCAGCTGTGCTTGGTTTAGGCTTGGGGGAGTTTGCCAATTGCCAACCCTACCCAATCCCCTAGTTTTCAAGTAGTGATGGTAGTTACCAGTAGTGGGAAGGTGGTTAGGCTGCAGACTCAGCCTGGGAAAGCCGCTGGGAAGACGCAGCCAAGCCTGCTCACTTTCTTCCTCACAGTAACAGCTTGACCTCTGCATCTCCTCAGGTTGTTACAGAACAAGAATCCAAACTGGCCGAGCAGAACGAGCTGATCAGTGAGTTACAGGGAACACTCAGGCAGCTGCAGGCAGAGGTTCTGGCCAGCCGAAACCGTGACAAGAAGCAGCAACAGGCCCAAGAGGCGATTCAGAGCCGAGCTGAGACACTGCAGCACAGCGAGCTGCAAGCTCGAGTGGCACTAGAAGGCATCACCATCAGGGTAAGCGTGGCCTCCCTGACTCCAGCCTCCCAGCTCCCTCTTGGGAGACACTTCAACCACTTCGAGCAGAGAATCCAAAAGCTTAGTGACAGAAGCACCGCGGGAGATGCAGCAGGGCACTGCAGCCCTTTCCTCTCAAAGCCAGGCGAGCAGGAAACTCAGTCCCTTCCCTTCCCAGCTTTTTAGCACGCAGCTCTTACATCAGTTACAAAGCAAAGAGGCCTCAAATGCCCAAAGCCCTTGAAAAACTCGAGTTCAGGACAGCTACATCACCTGAGTTCTAACATAAAGCCATTTCCTGCAGGCACACATGCCCGGTAGCAAGCACAGAGCCCAACACCTGGGTCAGGGACTCAGTCCACCCAGAAATGCATCATTATCACGGTACTGGCAGCGAAGCCCAGCCAAACTGCCTGTGATTTCACACAGACAGACTCTCCATTTCACCACCCACCAGCACTTTGTCCCAGCCTGACAGTGCAGTCTCTGAACACCCACACAAATGCCAAAGAGTTGTACAGAAAGACTGAACACACCTACTCTCCTCTTCTATCAAAAGTTTGAAAGGTTCCGCAGCAAAATCATCCAGGCCACATTCAGCACGGCAGGCTGCAAGGCTCCCCAGGCTGAGCTCACCGATGAGGAGGTGCTGGAGGCGATGCAGGTACGTGGCTCTTTCAAACACTGCTGCCAGATAAGGAGGCATGAGGTAAGAGAACCCGCTGCAGTGCTGCTCTCCACCTGCCTTCCCACCTCTTTATACATCCCTCATTTTCAGAAAATCATTAACGAACGGCTGGAGTTCCATCAGATACTGGAACAGAACGGCATCAAGGTCCCAGCGCTCCACAGCACCAACACGTCCAACTCATCGCTTGGCAGCGCCAAGGGAAGGTGACGGAGTCCTGCGAGGTGGCATCCTTCAAGAGCAGCTCTGATGTCCAAGTCAGAATCCATCACCGTCAGGCTCCTGCTCCTTGGCTGGGAGCTGGTGACTTCCTAACAAATTAAACTCATTTTACTGAAACCAGGTTCTGTGGGAACATCTAACTCAATTGTTTCAACCGACTCAGGGCACAACTCACTAGAACTCATTGGTCTGTAGGTGCATTCGACCTCACAGGGAAGCCTGCAGCTGGGCTGCGAGGAGTCAGAAAGCGCCAAGTGCCCGGTTCTGCAGTACGCAACAGCCGCTTCGGCAGGTTCGTATAGTCACAGGACTGAAAAATTCACCAAGGCCAAAACAAGGGACAGTGACATGACTGCAAGAACCGTTTTATTTTCCCATTCCATACGCAAATCCCAACACGCGGATGCATTTGACGCAGTGTCTAGTTCAGTTTGGGGTCTGTATCAGTTTTAGCAGAGAACAGTCCCTGTGCAGGTCACCCTGGCTTTCAGAGGGGTTCGCACTCACACAGGCCAGCTACCCGTATGCTGGCAGGTGTCCCCAACACTCCCCATGTGCGAGCGTGACACAAAGCTCCACGAGGGTCACTCTGGGAAGAGCCATGTACTCTGGGGAGACAGGGGGCTCCAGCAGTGCCGACGTAAGGCAGCACTCGCCCTCAGAGCAAACCGAACATTATAAACAAGACCAAAACCAGCTTGTGGTCAGCAGGGACCCCACGAGGTCACCACCACCAGGACTCCCACACGGATGGATGGTGGCTCTAAAACGACACACAAACCACCCCAGTCCATTCGACTGCACTTAAAAACAGAAGCAGTGGTAATGTCTGAAGAGAAACCAGCACTTTAAAACGCATGCCTCAGGTTCTGGCAGCAATCACATCTTCACTGTTAACCCAGACACAAAACTACAACGGTGCAGAAGGAGAGGTCAGCGAAGCAGCTTTGCGCTCTGTTCCCAGCACTGGTATTGGAGCACGTGGCTTCGTGTCACTGCCGTCACCTGCGGGACTTCTCCGTTTAGCTGCCAAAACAATCACCCAGCTGAAACACAGCAGGGAGAAACAGGGGTCTCGCAGGAAACCACGACTGCCCTTGTTCTGCACACAGGCTGTCACTGTCATTTTCTGTACCAGTCAGTGCATCCACCCTGACCTCCGACACCTCTGCCTTTACGTGCGCGTTTGAAGGTGCCTTTATCACTACCTGCTTGGAATGCTGATGACTTTCCGTTAAGGCTGAAACAATAAAATACTCCTTGCTGTAGCCTGAGCAGACTCTGAAGTTCTTACACGGCTGGGCAGGATGCCCCACGGCTTCGCTTTCAAAACTCAAAACCCCTCACTGCGTACACGCTGCGTCGTTGAATACGGAAAAGAAAACCAAAAGGGACTGGAGTCACTCTCATTTTCTTAGTGCTGGGAGCTGCTAACGTAGCACCGTCAGGAGAGAGGAAACCGCTGCCAGGTCAGTTTTTGAAGGATAAAGTACTTTCAGGTTTCCGTCTGTGTCCACCACTCGAACCTGCTCCACCACCAATGGAAAATCCACCGGCTCTGTGTTTTGGCTGGGGTTCAAATTCTCTGGTCCACAACGAGCATCAGATTCGTTACCTGAGCCTGAGCCTTCCTTATTCTCCAAGGTAAATCTGTTCAGTTCTGCGATTTTCTGTGAAAAACAAAATACACAAACCCAGATTAATCCTGCAGTTAAGGCCTCACAGCAATTCCAAGCTGCCTCCAAGGTGTGGGTCTGGCCAGCCTCTAGAGAAACATCTGCATAAAGATGTTCTCCAGCGGGTCAGAACTTTTTGGGAAACCACAGGGGCTGCTGCTGTTACTGCTGCTGAGCTCTGCCAGAGGTCCTGCTCCTCTGGATAGCTTATCTTTCTGCCTTTAACGCTGAACTCAAGATCTGCCAAAGCACTGGACTCCAAGCCAGCACAGCCTGCTGTAGGAGAACTGCTCACCACCAGGCAGGCCCAGGGAGAAACCTCCCTACAAGAATTTGTATTTATTAGCGGTAGTTGAAGCCGTAAGATCACTGCCAAGTGGAAGGCGTTTGAAGTCAAACCATCGACCTCCTGTTGTGGTAACACAATGTTCCCTACCCTGGTGAGTTCTAAGGTCTGCCAGACAGTCATGACACAAGAACAGAAAAGCCTTTTGAGATAAAGCAAGGATGGAAGAGGAAGTGAAGGAGAGGGAATAGTACCACTGCTAAAATAAAAACCCACTTCCGCACACCGGGAACAGCCAAGAGTGTTTTCCTGAACCACTCACCAGAATTAGTGTGTCCATGACGTCTTTGCATATCTGTAAACTGGCATTGCTTGTCACCTCCAGAAACAGGTCACGAGTCTCTTTGCTGATCTGTAAGAATTTCACAGGAAAAGCGAGTGAGGAATCGGCAGCTCACCCCCATTTCACACACAATGGGAATTAAAGGCTTTCATCCGATTCTGCCAAAGGCAAAGCACTGCCCTTCCTTACCAGTCAAGCGCCACATTCTCGCCCTTCAATAGGGCCATTTGGCAAAGGCAGACTGGGGCTGCTGGAACAGCTTGCCGGAGCCTGATGTGCTTACAAAGGTAAAGCCATAACCCTAAGATCCTCCTCAGCCTGGCAGACAGCAGAGCAGAGCCAGGCTGTGCCGAGGTGTACTTGGAACACAATCGCAACATTCATAGGACTGTCCATATCGTGGAATCTGGAGTTAAAGCTCTCTCAGTAGAAAGAAACCCAGTTCAGTTCCAGTAACGAGTTTCCACTGACAGAGAGTACCTTTGTCTTCTCACTGTTGGTTATTGGTGGGAAAGAAATCACGACGCCCTCGGCATCCACGAGACATGGGTAGTTGTCTTTGCCGTCCAGTAACTGCAGGTACCTGCCACGAGAAACAGAGCAGCAGAACGTGAGCAGCTGAAAACAGCGACAGAAAAGAGCGACAAAAGCAAGTCAGCGTGTCCCTGATCTACCACGCAGCAAACCCCGAAGTTGGAGCACTAAAACTCAGCAGAACCGAGTTCAGCTCCTAGAAGCTGGTGCTGGGTTGATGAGCCCTATCGCCATCACCGAACACAACGGGGCTCGTCACACATCGAGCACAGCTGCTTCAGGGCTGTGAGTACCAGTCACCAACCTCCACAGGAGGAAACCCGTGAAAGCCCAGAGTACTGACTTGTGCAGCCCGGACACGTTCTGACGCTTCTTCTGCTTCCTCTGCTCCTCAGCTTCCAGCTGCAGCTGGCGGAGAAGATCCTTCGCCTTGATCTCCTTCCGGCCCAGGGGCATTATCTGCACCATGTCAGAGAACACACAGTTGAGCTGAGGAGCAACTTCAAGAAACTCTCCTGTAAGCAGGTCAGTAATTAAACCCCCACTTCTGTGTGCTGCTGTTCCTAACGCCTTTTCCAGTGTGGAAATGAAACATTTTCTGTTTCACATGGACTACTCTGATCACACCAAGTTCAAACCTTTGTGTAGCTCCAACACCCACGTGAGCACCCGGCACGATCGCCAGCACTAAACGTTGACCTGCAGTGGGCAGTTTTCTTAGCAGGTCCTTCCCTGTCAGAACTTCCTGGGTAAGGGGAAAATCTGCTGCCCCACAACAGCAGCCACGTACAAAAGGCTCTGTGAGCCACGAGGTGACCTTAAAGGCCATTTGAGGTGCACTCCTATGAACCAGCGCCTGTTCTGCTGCATGACAAAAAATTCCCTCCATTCTACATGGTTCCAGAAAACAAAAGGAAAGAAGGTGGTCAGGACCCCAAAGCGGCTGGCCCTACCTTCAGCTCGTCGGGAGGCTGAACGTCGTACGTCAGAGGACCTTTGATCAGCTGCAAGTCATGGGTGGCAATCGTGGCTGCTGTCCGCTTCTCACAGATGTCTTCATGCAGCTTAGTCTAAAACATAAAGAATGACATCATAAACCATCAGGTTGATTTACTCCTCCCAGGGCTCATCATTCTTATGTCTTTAATGTTTGCAGCACTATCGGCTGGTTGTGCGCTACACGGAGCCCTTCTCTTCACCTGCAAAATAATTCTACCTGAATTATAAACCACCAAGGCACAGCACGGGACGTGCTTCTCAACAGGGAGATGCACAGTTCCACACAGAGAACAATCACAGCACTCCAGTCTCACAGCCAGGAGGAAGCCAAGCCCTGCAGCCTGAGAGAGGTGAGCTGCGTGCCAAGCCCGTGGCTACCACACCTTGGTCGGAAGGATCAGAGGGCAACAGAGCTTCAGCCCAGCTCAGGGGACCCGGAACCAAAGCAGGTACCGCTAACCTGGACGCGGGTTTGTTCCCAGTTGCCAGCAGTCCCACAGCACTGACGTGCTGCTGTTACAGAGACAACCGAAATGCGTGTGCATTCGTCGCCCTCTCATGGTAACATCCAAGCTCCTGTCAGGTCCTCAGGGAAACCAGGCCAGCTGCACTGCCAGCCCAGCGCACCTCCAAGAGCTCCGCCCAAGTTTCAGAAGCTCATCTGCTGGAGGGAGGCTAGACCAGTCCATTTCCAGCTCTGCTAGCAACGTTCCCACTGAACAAGTGGCGCTGCAGTAACCTGCAGTGGTTACCTGTGTGGAGAGGAACCTCTTCAGAGCATTTCCTGGCTTTAAGTTCACTCCCTTCAGCACGCAGCACACAATGAAGGGTCGAACATCTTTGACGCCCGGGCTCACTTTAACTGCCAAGGGCGCTGGGTTTTCGGAGATGTGCAGAACTTTCACCAGCAGCTTGGTCGTCTCCTCCAGTTCGTCCTGCTCCCCATCTCCACCATCCTTCTTCTGCTGCTGCTTCTCCCTCTTCTTCTTCCTGGCCTCCTCTCTGGCGCTCTCGCTCTTCCCCTTCCCGCGACCGCCCGCCCGCAGGTACTCCAGGATGGCTTTCGTCTGGCAGCCATTGACCCTCT
>NW_010408379.1:1005-1284 GCF_000710305.1 Buceros rhinoceros silvestris | reverse complement strand
GCGAACCATGGTGCGGGAGAAAGAGAACAACCCTAGCGGCAAGAAGGAGCTGTCGGAGGTGGAGAAGGCCAAGCTCCACGGCTCCTACCTCACCGTGACGCTCCAGAGCCCCACCAAAGACGTCCACGGCACTTCGATCGTCCCCAAGCTACAAGCCATCACAGCCTCCTCCACCAACCTGCAGCACTCCCCTCGCGTCGTCATGCGCCACGCACCCGCCCGAGTGCCCCTGCGGGGCGGGGGCGAGGAGGAGGCGACAGCCGAGGAGGACGAGGAGGA
>NW_010408379.1:416-731 GCF_000710305.1 Buceros rhinoceros silvestris | reverse complement strand
GCTACCTCACTCGTAGGGAGCTCTGCGAGTGCATGCGGGTGTGCAAGACCTGGTACAAGTGGTGAGTGCGGGGACGTGTGTGGCAGGGAGTGGGGGGGGACACGCAGCCCACATCCTGACCCCTGCACCGGGCCAGCCTTGAGCCTGCTGGACAGCCGGAGGGAGAGAGGGGAAGGGATCTCCCCAGAGCTTCTCCCAGCTGCTGCCTCTGCCATATGCGCTCTGCTCTGATTGTCCCTCCTGCCTTCCTCCCGTCCCCCCTGTTGGGAGGCAGTGGCAGGCGGGGGCGTTCACCGAGCCACCGGGGCCACTGGC
>NW_010408379.1:0-252 GCF_000710305.1 Buceros rhinoceros silvestris | reverse complement strand
CTGCTCCTTCTGCCGCTCCCTCCGCGGCCTCCTGGCAGGCTTGGGAAGGGCTGGGTTTGCTGGCTGGAAACACTGCCTCGGGGGGCAGCAACGAAGACAATGCTGGCGCTGGGACAGCTGGGGATGGAGGGGCTGGGGAACAGACTGGGAACTGGAAACTGGGAGGGTTCCTAACCGCCAAGCGCCGGGGATGGCACGATGGGAAAGGAGCGGCCGGCTTTCATGGGCGGCTGGCGGGAATGGTGCAGCGTG
>NW_010408378.1:6704-11288 GCF_000710305.1 Buceros rhinoceros silvestris | reverse complement strand
AAAACACGACGATGATTTTCTGCAAACTTTACCAAATCTGAGCTATTTGCCACCGAAGGCTTGTTCCCGTGACTTTCACCAGCCTGCTTCGCTTCCGTGGTTGCCGAGCACGGCCCCCCGGCCCCTCTCCGGCTGCCAGAGCTCCGATTTCCCCTCGCGCTGGGGCGGGGGAACCAGCCCCGGGCAGCGGCACAGCACCCATCGCCAGCACCCCACACTGTCCCACCGGAGCAGCGCCCACCGTGATGCCACCCGCCCCGGCAAACCCACTACACACCGAGTTAAAGGTTATCCGAGAAAAAAAAAAACAGACTGGCATCAAAATCGAAGGCCATTTTATTGTCATAGCAAATACCAAAATAAAAAGGCTTTTAATTCAGTACATCAGCAGATCAAAGACTGCACTGGTAAAGCATAGCCACGCTCCCGCCAGCAGCTCTCGGGTATCGGTGGTGCCACAAACCTGCGCTTCCTCCGTTACACAGAGGGGCTGGGAAATTCAGATCTTCAGGATTTGAGATTACGGGAACGGGACAAGATGCCAGTTAAAGAAACAGATGGAATAAAGATTTACATGTAGAGACAGGTCTGCTCTGGTAAATTCAGGAAATTGCTCACGTGATGAAGAACGGTGAATGCAGAGGCCACCCTGGATTGGGGCTTGTGAAGATGCCACCACCTCAACCTCGATTCTGCCTTTTCTTACTCTGAGTACAATTTAACGGAATTACAAGAATACTTCAGCAGTAACGCTTTCAATTAAAAGCAATCATTAAGATCTACTTATTCCAAACTATTGTCTTCCCGCGGAGTCAGACACACTTTGTAATACCACTTGGGCTTAGGCGGGTCTTTTCGTTAGTGAAAAATACTGGCGAACAAAGTCGGGCTTAGTTACTGAAGGAAACCCCTAATGTGAGGTTAGAACGATCCCACTGAGGTCACCCGCAAAGGTCTGGGTACGGTGACCTCCCTGGTTAGGTTCTGCTGTTCCCTGTTCATCCCCTTCCTGCAGGGACCCTTCTACAGAAGGCCGTGGAGTCACTGCCCGCCTGCTGACATGGTGCTCTGCCGTTGGGCTGTCTGATGCTCCGTGCCTGGAGATGGAGCTGCCAAGCTCAGCTTTCCCAACAAATACAAACAATACACGTAGATGGGCCTTTTCTCCAGCAGAAACTGATGCTTATCTCACATTTTGTGTTCCTGAGTCTCAAGAGTCACTTTCCTAACAGGGAAATGAAAACTGGAGTAAAAATACTAGAACCAGCACCCGATTTCTATCTTAGTGTGATCGCCTTTTTAAAAGGACTAACGCGTGGTGAGAAACACTGAGGAGCGAGACCCCGCACAGTGGGCTGCACGCGCTCGGGGCACGAGCCTGTAAACGCAATCGGCTGGTCTTGACAACAATGTTAGTTAGCACTTCCAATCGCATCGTCTCGTAGCGGTAGGCTGGCCACAAACCTAACAGGCTCTGCTGCCAAGCGGCAGATGGACAAGGCAGAGAAAAAAAAAAAATGTTCTCTCTAGGCCTGAACTCTTGTCATTAACACCCTTCGAGTTCTGCAGGAGTGTCAAGCGAAACCCTGTTACCTCTTTGCATCTGGTTCGTGAAGGACTAATTGGTTTTCTGAAGTGAAAGGTACGTTACACAGCGTTGTTCTGAGAGAAAAAGGAACAGTTCAGAGACAAGAGATTCTTTTCTTTGCCCTGTGACTTTCCAGGATGATGTTTTGTGTCCTTTACTAAGGAAATCCTACTTTCACAAGGTCTATTCAGAAAACCCCCAAACCACCAGCATCTCAGTTCCATTCGTTTCAGTTTGCCTGAATGTCTGTAAGATGCTGCAAGCACTGAAATCCAGCTGGGCTGGCAGGGGCGGGTAACCTGCTGTAATGGCCGTGGCACTGGCCTCTCCAGCAGTTACTCATCAAAAAGGCTTTTTGCAAAGTCCAGGTCCCTGAGACAAAATTCTTCTCTCCCTAGTTCCAGCTCTGGCGGCTGTGACAAGCACCAGGCGTGCGGTCCAGTTTCACTGGAAATCAAGCCCAGTGACCCGCTGGCAGGACACTGCCTTGTCAGCGTGCCTGCACCCCTCTGCTCACAGCTAAACTGCTGGGAAAAGCCTCAAAATCCATGAGAAACACAAATCCAACCAGGGTTAAGATGCAAACAATGAACAGGTTGGGCCACCACCTGCAGGACACATGGTCTAAGGCTTAACTCCCCCACGGGAACTCGGTAACCTGCAGGATCTCAGCTGAAGTCGGTGACCCCCTGCGCATGTGGCCTTAATTGCCCCCCAAGGCAAAACCCATGGCTCTGGCCCAGGTAAAGGGGTGCTTTGTGCATTCGCTCCACCCTGCCCTCGGGACAGACCTGGAGCACACACACAACCCAGTGTCTGGGCAAGGGCCGGGCCTCAAGCAGACAGGCGTAGTGTACAAGTCTAGCACCTCTCTCTAAAAGGGGATTGAAATAAAGTAGTCAAATTTCCAACAAGAAAAACCCCAAATCAATGAGTTGTAGCAGCAATTCCCCTCCCTCCAAAACCTCAAAGTTCCTTTACTTCCAACTGCTATGAACCACCTTGCTCCACAGTCAGGTACCCGTCTAAGCTGCTGCAGAACAGGGTCTAGCGAGAGCCTCTCCAGAGTAATTTGGTCTGTATGTCCGAAAGCATCCAGAGGACACACCTGGAGCTGCTGCTTAGAACTTTCCAGAAAGAACACCCATAAAGACCAAAGTCTTTGTGTCTAATTGTCATACAAAAGATTCAAAGGATTAAGTCTGATCCATCTCTTTCAGTACGGGAAAGGAGGGGGAAAAAAAACCGGGACTTCCCAGTTCATGTTTCTTTTGGTATAAACCAAGTAGAAATCTTCCTTTTCAGTTGACGTTATGAAGTTGTTTTGTGTCCTCGCTGGTTCCTGCTCCATCCTCTTCTTGGATCCCCTCTGCCAGCCCCTCTGCAAACTTGGTCTGGCTCCCCGCATAGTCCATGAACATGTTGGGAATGTCTTTGCCAAAATAGATCTTGCTGTTCGCTGCGATTGCCTTGTATTTCATCAGCTGCAAGTACTCGGGAGTTAACTTTAGCTGCACAGAAAGAAAGGGATCACCAACAGCTCAGATTCAACAGCAAATTTCTGTCACGAGCACACGAGGCATCTACTTTTCCACAGCTCGAGCAGCCACACTCTCCCCCTCTCCAGTGGGACACAGGGAGCGCCAGAGGAAGGCTTCTCCTTCGGCACACCCAAGCGAGGCTCTAAATCCCACGGACTAAGTGGCAAAACGAGAAAGTGATGGAAGCAGCTGGGAAAACACTTGAGCCAAATGTACCGGAGATGGAGATGCTTGAAAGCACATAACTCACGGGAAGCCCTTGCCATGCAAGCGACTGGAAAGAAAAACACAAGTGGCTTTTTTCCAGAGAGCAGATTGACGAGTGTGTTGCAGAGAGCAGAGCTCATTCGTTCAGGATAACGACATTAGAACTGAGAGGATGGAATAACCGGGACAGAACGTGTGCACAAACACCCCAGATCTCTGCCCGTTCTCACTGACCCTCAGAGAACAGACAGGCTTCCTGCTGGGATGTCCTGGGAACGTGCTGCCGGCACAGCAAGCCTGGCAGCTCTATCCACGTAATTTCTCCGTCTCCAGGTGGTTTTGGGGTTTTTTTGTTTGTTTTTTTTTTTTTCAGTGCTGAGGCTCTGCCAGGCTGCTTCACCTGGTGTACCAGCTCAGCACCGTTTACCTGAACGCTTGTTTACTGTGAGCCTGCCTGTCACTCCAGAGATGGCCCTGTTCTGATCGCTCGCCAGCACGTGGATTGGAATGAGTTGACATTCCCAGCTACCCCAGCGTGAACGAGCAACACCAAAACTGATATTCCATCTACAGAGGGAGCCACAGCCCCATCAGCACCCGGCAGAGCTGCCTCCAGAGGTGACCAGATACTCCATGTGTCCTGACAGAAATGTATCTGTCTGGAGAAGAAAATGAACTTGCAGATAAGGATCAAATTGCTTTGGTCTCGATGAGAACTGTTCTGAGATGAGATGGCTTTGTTTTGCCTTTTGACTTGAACAGTGAGACAGAACAAGCAACCAATAAACAAAAAAATAAACACTTCTGCTGAGCATTTTATACAGCCCGACGTGAGGAACCTTGCTCCAAGGCACAGCACCGGGAAACGACCATACCTTGTTGGCCTCGGCTACTTTCATTGCGGTGTAGCACTCGGCATCGGCTCTTGCCTTCTCTCTTGCAAGAAATGCGGCATCTGGAAGAAAACCCATGCCCTCATACTCAGGTTTTGATTTTATTTCCAGCCATGTTAGCACCATTTGCAGCTGGAAACATTTTAAAGTGGCCAGTGCCACATCTGCAGCATATGGGATATGAGGGGAAGGGGGAACAAAATGGGAAACCCAGAACAGGATCTCAATTTACACCAAAAGCGCTGCAGGACGATAGTGTTAAACAAGTAAATTGCATCTGCAGCTGAAGAACTCAAAGTATTTAATAAGCATCAGGTTTTTATTACTGCCCCTGTCACGCGGGCTGAGAACACTC
>NW_010408378.1:2632-6611 GCF_000710305.1 Buceros rhinoceros silvestris | reverse complement strand
CTCTTTCTTCTGCAGCCAGCCAGCGGAAAAGGCAGCAACTGTTCCACTGCATTTACATGCGCACAGGACCGCGAGCAGCACGGAGGCTGTGCTGCAGATGCAGTCTGTGACTGGGAAAGCAATTCCCCAGCTGGGGCTTTGCCTGGGATCCTGAGGTTCGGATTCTGGCACGCAGAGGCAGGCGATTTCAACCTTCACAGGCTCTACCCCTTGGACAGATGTTGGAGAGCTGTTTCTCTACAGTATCAACAGTTGCGTGAGGGGTCTGACCTGCAGGGTACTGAAATTCCCCAGCTTCCAGCAGAGATATTTAAGGAATGAAACATTTCCCCTTTCTGCATCATGCTCCTTTTTTTCCTTTCTGATTCTTTATCTATCCGATGATAATGAGGTAATATCAGGCCACCACGTTAAGGTCAAGGTGAGTGTAACCTGGCTGGTTCCTTGTGATCTCTGACATTCCTTCTGTGACAGAGGCTGCACAATTGTAACACCTCCCAGGCTGGACCCAATTGCTGCTCAGCTGCATAAAGCATTTGTTTACCCTTACTAGCAGGGAGTGCTGCGAGCTGCTACCCTTCACAAGGCCTGTCAGTAGTGGGGTGGTTTGGCTCATGACTTTCTCTCTCTCGGCTAAGAAGAGTGGTCCCAGCAGAGACCCTAGGAAGAACAAGGGAGACAGGAACTCTCTGCCGGCACAGCTGAACTGAAGGCCTGACACCCAGTGACACACATTAAAAACAAATAAAAAATAAAACCCATGGCATTTCTGCAAAAAAATTCCTAATGAGAAGCTGCTGATCTGTAAAACTCTTAATTGGCTCCTCAGTGGCCTTCTGCAAAGCTTGACAGGGCTGTAATGAACGTAACTGAAAGTAAAGCCTTGCCTCTCCGCGCTGGAAAGGCAGAGCCCTTTTCACATCCTGCTGTTCCCTAACAAAGCGCTGTATCAGCTGGGGGGGGTGGGGGGACGACATCTTCAGAACAGCGCGACCTCCCAGAAACATCACCTTGAGAAAGAGTTTCAGGAAGAAGAGTCTGCAAAGAAACATTCCTACTCCTGCCTTCGGCCAACCCTACCTCCAAAAAGCAGCGAGCTGCAAAACTAAAGGAGAGTGAAAAAGCAAAACTGCAAACTAAACCTCTCACCTTCAATCTCTGAAATTCGCTTCTCCGTCTCCTTTTCCATCACTTTCTGCCCGTAAGTTATTTCAGCTACTTGTGCAATTTTTTCTGCCTCTGAAATGGAAAAGAGCAAATCCACACTGCGGTCACGCAGTCCTCCTAATGCCAGCCGCAGCTTCACCCGTGAAAGTCCTCACCACCTGCTTCTGATGGAAATCAAGCGTGGGGAGAGCTTTCAGCCCTCAGAAGGCATCACTCTGTGTTTGTGGGCAAAGCTGGAACCCACTTGAAAAACTCCTGGAAAACTCTTTGGAATCAGCTCAGCAGCAAACAGATGAGCAGAGAGGTCCCCCAACAGCGCACCCACTGCCCTGCCTGGTGTCTGGGTCCCTTCTGCTGCCCACCCCCTGCCCTCCCCTGCGGGTACTGCCTTCAAGCAGAGATGTACAGACCGATAAGGGCTTTCTTCCTTTCCGTCTCCGCTTCCTTCTCCACCACCTTCTGCTTCTGTGCTGCAATCAGCAGCTTTGTCTTCTCGCTCTCCCTAGTGAGCCAGAAGCAGTCAGTTACAAAACGCGGCACCCAGGAAAGTGCGGGCCTGTACATGCACACACAGAGCTTCTCCTACACCAAAGGGTCTTTTCCTGCGCCCACAGCAGGGAGCCTCTTTGGTCGATCCCCAGTCTCTCTCAACACAGCTCCTGCTGTATTTGTGGCCAAAGGTAACAGGCTGATTTGGGATTCTGCCTGTCATGACCATAGCACACGTGATTTATCACAACACCAAAAAGTCCTATGAAATGCCAAGGATGTAAAATGGACAAGAGGATCTTACTCTGGCCCCCACGGACTGTGCTGGCAGAGCACGCAGAGAACGCAGGCATTTCTGAACGACCAGGGCAAGAGAAGGCAGCTGGCTCAGAGCACTGAACAGGGATCAGTATGTCAAGTGCTGTTAAAGAAAGTTATTTCAGAGCTTTGAGACCTTCAGCCTGTTGAATCAACAGTTTCTCCATCCTGGTTAAACAACAGGATTAGTGGTGGAATCTACCCATTGACCACTCACACCTTCTGGGGGGGCTCTTCAAGACAGGGCCCATGTCAAGAGGAAGAGGCAAGTGATTTCTGCGCTCAAGTGATGGAGAAACACCTCCAACTCAGCAGTGACCCACCAGCCACTTCCAGTGACAGGCACGTGCTCATCTGTGCAGCCTCACCAGGCCCTTTCTGAGAGCAGCACGAGGCTGAGCGCAGCCTGGCAGAGGGCACGCCAGCACCGCGGGCTCTGAAAACACATTAATCTGGGTGACTGACTCCTTTTGGTAACACAAAGGTGCAAATCGCAGACACTTACATGAGCTCATAATTCCTCCGGATTGTTTCAGGGATGTTTGGCTTTGTAACTCGAACTGCCTGGAAAGAGAGACCGAAGAAAACATCGGCAAGCAGCCAACAACCAAACGCCAAATGTCCCCCGAGGCAGCAGAGGATGGGAGTGAATGCTCAGGGCATGCTCTGCCACACAGAGCTTCCATGTGCTGCAGAAACTGTCACCAGGTCCAAAGCCCACAGAGCAAATGCTGCACTGAACAATCTCCTGACATGACGGGGGTAAACCAGTACCCAGAGTAACCCCAAAAGAAACCCAACGCATCCAAGTGAAGAGGGGATGGAAGGGAAGCTGTTCTACTCCTCGAGTTAAACAAACGCTGTTTTATAAAGCAATTTTCTAAAAAAGTTTCACAGCTTCCCATTTCCTTTTAGCCCTTACCCCTCCTTAGCCATCTCGAGGTGGGATCCTGATTACCTGTATAATCAGTCCAGGGGCCATTGTCGTTAGGTCTTGCTGCAAGGCCAGTTTAAGGTTTTCATCAATCTGATCTGATTGGGGAAAACAAACCAAGAGGTGACTAAAAGCCTGGCCAGACACTTTGCTGTCAACACGTACGGGATGAGCTGAATGGCTCTGGCGTCTGAGTCCCGAGAAGGACAAATCCAAGTTTGATGTAGAAGTGCTGGGCTGAGAAAACGCCCCTGACCCCACAGCAGGTCCCATCTCTCCCAGCACTGACCAGCACCAGACACTTGGGACAGGCCACAGGAATGTGGCGGATGTGAAATGAAACTCCTCCCAAGAACCAGCCGTTTGGAATCTTTCCCAGCCAGAAGTAGCAGCTTTATGGCAAAGAACCTGCGCTCTAACCCACTTCCCCACTGACATCTCAGCTGGATCCTGGGCGTCGTGGTCCAGCTCACTGGTGACTGACTGGGAACTGCACCCGTGCCAGCAGCAGAATGGAAAACGGACAGGCAGCAGTGTGAAATGGCTGCAAAAGAATCATTGGTAACGTCTGTTTGGCTCCACGGGCAACAGTTAACTCCAGCATAGCTGAGAAGTTCCAAAAAGAAACACAAACCAGACCTCTGCTCCAACAAGGAGCTCTAAGGACAGCGGAGTTTCCAGTCAGGGCCTGCTGAGAAGCGCAAGGGCAAAACAAAAAAGTAACAGCCTTGGGAGAGCTCACATCGCCCCCCCGGTGACGTGCTCTGCTCTGGGTGTAGCTGTCCGGAGCTCGCACCCGCGCCGAGGTCCAGCCAGGAGCAGAGGAAGCAGCTGTTACCAGCTTCCTGCACCTGCTCACAGAGGTGGGGCAGAGAACACCCCCTGCCCTGACACCAGTCTGCTGTGCCCCGCTCCTGACCTGCGCCAGAAAACACTCTGCTCCAGCCAAGAGTCACACGGGACTTCAGACAAGTTCCTCCTGTGCAAACCCGTGGTTTTGAGTCCATTTCAAGCAGTTGTCAGCAGCAGCTGCCGACATCTGGAGACTCCCTTGGCAAAGAAGCCGCTTGC
>NW_010408378.1:515-2617 GCF_000710305.1 Buceros rhinoceros silvestris | reverse complement strand
TGTTTGTGTCCATTGCAAGCAGTTGCCAGCAGCAGCGGCCGACATCGGGAGACTCCATTGGCAAAGAAGCCGCTTGCCAGCCGTCCCATGAAGAACTGGAGGGGAACCGAGCCCCAGCGCTGCGCCTTGTGCAGAGGCTGGTCAGCCAGCGGAAAGCCAGGCGTCTTGGAGAGCCCAGTCTGGACAGAGAACTGGAGACTGCAACCACCCTGTGTCCCTTCTGGCACTAATTCTGCCCATTTGGGGTCCAAACCCATTCACAGCAACACTGTGCCCACAGCGGCTCTGTTGTCCCGCCCAGCCACTGGAAGGGATTTCTGCCACTCCAAAGCCGTAACAGAACACTGAGCACAGGCAGCGACGGGTCTGCTTCTCCCCAGAAACCACCCCTTTTCTTCAGCGGCGTACTCTCCCGGTGGCTGCCGTGAGGGAGGAGCGGTCAGCAGGCCCTGGCCAAGTGCTGCTCTCGCTCGCAGTGCCGGGCACACAAAGCTAATCCAACTGCAGGCCAGGGAGGGCTTGCTCAGACGTTTTGTGACAGCACAGAGCATGAGCCTGGCTCTTCCACCTGACTGGAAAACGCTGCGACTGATGCAACAAGTCATGCTTGCTAAACGTGATTGCTAAACACCGGCAACGCCGCAGAGTTACTGCTCCTCCCCCTAAAGCCCTCTGCTGCTCCTGGCAGGCTGGGGCAGGAGTTTTGGTGTTACAACACACTGAAACACTCAGCACCAAAGACAACACACGATTGCAGCTGGCTGACGCTTCTGATGCCAGAGGGAGCAGACACTGGATTGATTCATGGGTAAAAAGCCCATCAGCTGCGGGGAGCGAGCTCTGCACCAACCCCCCAGAAACAGCCCTCCAGCAGCCACCACCCCAGCAGCAGGAGGTCAGCGGCAGCTCACCAAACAGCTCGATGTAGACCTCCTGCAGCGTGTGGACGCTGCAGAACTGGTTCAGCTCGTGGTGGATCTTGTTGAAGATCAGAGCTTTGTCGTAGTCAGCTGTGTAGTTCTTCACGATGTCGTAGACTGGAAGAGAAGAAGAGAAAGCGGGTTGGGCTGAGCAGGGTCAGTGCAGCAGGAAGAGTCGCAGTGTGCAGGACACCCAACCAATATTCTGTCACACACCTGGCAAACAGGACACCAAACTGGTGACAGCCCCCTGTGCTCTCTGCAAACAGGCACGGGGTGTGAGCGAGCTGCAGAACAGAGAGTCTGCGTGGTCTGCCCACGAGGAACGGGCACCCTGCAGCTGGCACAAAGCTCGTGCCAGGCAGTTCTACCACACTGGCAACCAGCAGGACATTAAAAATCAAAGAATTTGGAAAAAAGGCTGCATGGGTCATTCTCCTCGGGAGGCAGAGCCCACCTTCTGCTCACAGAAAGCCTCGCTCCCCCACCTCTTGCACACCTCGTTCATCAAATCAGAAATTGAAGCATAAAGCCCCGTGGGGCCGTAATAATACAAATAATAAAAGCGATGGATCGTGTTCAGGTGTTGGTGAAGCAAGGAGAGCAAGGAACAAGTATGTGCAAGAAATAACAAACACACGAACGCCTGGGAGGGCTGGTTTAAAGTTCATGCCCAGGAAGCTCAGGGCTTTACGAGGCGCAAAGGGGAGTGCCCGCATACGCCCCACCGCCAA
Organism: Buceros rhinoceros silvestris; assembly: GCF_000710305.1. Classification (NCBI taxonomy): domain Eukaryota; kingdom Metazoa; phylum Chordata; class Aves; order Bucerotiformes; family Bucerotidae; genus Buceros; species Buceros rhinoceros. Next base: position 963 of record NW_010408378.1, on the reverse strand, counting down.
ACCAAAGCCCACCCTCCTCGCCTCACCTCACACCAGCAGGACACGAGCAGCTGATCTGCAGGGTCCCGGGGGCAGAACTCACCTGCGCTCTGGATGAGGAAATTCACCACCTCGATTCTGTCGAAATAAATCATCACTCCTCCACTGCAAAAAGAAACGATTAAAGTTTGCTGGAGGCCACGTGCTTGGCCTGGGGCCGGGCAGCTCTGAGGGAAGACACTTCCCTCTAGTGGGCTGAGCGCCGCGTCCACCCCGGCACATGCCCAGCACCCTGCTCCTGGGCTCAGCTACCCCACAGCTGCATCTCCCGAAGTGGGATCACAAAGTGTGGGCCCAAGCCTGGGGAGCCGAGCGCAGCCCCTGCGGACGGCCGTGCAGAAACGACCCCAGCGCGGCTCAGCAGCCAGGGCCACGTATCACGGAGCCCTCCGCCCACCTCAGCCGGGGT
>NW_010408378.1:0-244 GCF_000710305.1 Buceros rhinoceros silvestris | reverse complement strand
GGGGTGGGGGGTAACAGCCGAACATCTCACCTGGTCCCACAGGGAACATTTTTCACCTCGTCTGTCTGCAGCGTGGTCTGGAGAGAGTTAAGGAAAGAAGCTTAAGAGGCAGGATTTGCCCTGCACAAATCCTATGAAACAGCCGCAGGTCTTTGCGCACATCCTCCGCTTCACCCCCCGGGGAAACGGCTGCAAGGAAGAGCCGAACCTGCCTCCTGCCAAACTCTGCGGGACAGTCCCGAGG
>NW_010408377.1:1117-3318 GCF_000710305.1 Buceros rhinoceros silvestris | reverse complement strand
GAAGCCAAGCCATGATGATATTCATAGATTATTTTCTACTTATTAACATATGGAAACACTGGGCTATGATACTTGTTTTTGAAGAATACTTGCAGAAATAAAGTCCTCTTAAAACATTTCACTTGCAGCAGTTTACCACTTGTTTATGAATGTATGCTGTGAAGATGAGCATTAATGGTCATAAAAATCCAGCTCTGTTAATGTGTATTGAAGTAACCCTGTAACACTTTGTCTTGCTCATTTTTGTCACCAGTAATTTTACACAAAGAAAGCGACCTATCACTCTATATATTGAGAGAACACTGAAGTTATAGTGATTCATGTATTGCAAGTCTGCCATAATAGAGAAAGAACCATATGTAGAATGAAGTAATATGATGTGAAATAAAGTGATGCAGGACAAGAACCGACAGTTGCATTACATTATTCAGTGGAACAGAATCTAAAACTGCTGCAGGGAAATGAATACATGATACATAATATGGACCAATATATCATGTAGATCATTTAATATATTGAAAACCTGATGGATAATGCACTTTTGAAATGGGCTGTATAATGCATTCTGTAGAGAGCATTTTCTTTCAGTTCTCCTGTCTTAGGCAGGGACATAGTGGGGTATATTGTCAAGCTAAACAGTAGCTGACCTTGCCTCTGTTTACTAAAGGAGAAGAATCTATAAATTAGCTGTTTCATAAGGAGGACGATGTAATTAAGAAAATTGGTTTCCCAAAGTAGTAGCATCGGTGTCAAATCAATCTTAGACACAAGCAAAAAGTATACTTTTTTTCTCTGAATTGAGTAATAATCTTTTGACAAATACAGTAAGTCAAAAATCAGAATTGTTACATTTAAGAAAGATTTAAGCTATCCACAAGGAGAGCTTATGTTATGTGGAATGAATATTCAGTCAGCAGAAAAGCTTTAATTTTTGAATATTTTCTCGAGTAATTTTTTTTCCCGAGTGATTTGTTGCATATACCCTGCATCAATCTGACCACATCCAAGATCCAATTAGTTTTTTGAACTACTAAGTAATATTTTTTCATGCTGCCCCATTGATTTATAATAACTGGAAGTAAGCTTAATTAAGAACATTTTTTTTTTTTGCAAGATAATCAAGACCTGTTGGAATCGCATCAGTCCAACAAAGCAAATACAATGCCTTGCTTCTTGAAACTGGATAAACTCTCCCTAAGGATTATTAAATGCCTTTTACATGTGTGAAAAAGATCTCACGTTGTTAACAAATACATCCATAAAAAAAAATTCACACATTTACAAAACCTATTGCTAGACTGGGGAGAAGTCTTGTTTCTTAATGTAGGTGACTAAATGCTCCAGGAGGTGCCTCTCCCCAGAGGCACTCGATTTAAATGCCAGCCTATGTAATGTGCTCTGTGAGAACAGAAACACAGCTTATAAAACGAACATTAAAGCATATTTACACCCTGCGTACTGGCTAGGGATGATACTATCAGTCAGCAAGTATATCAGCTATTATGTTTCACTCATTACTTGCATGGATGCATTCAGCTGTAGAACAGGTTAAATCTGTGGCATGTATTTGGGGTGTCAAGGAATTATGAGGATGTTTTATCAGCCGGATGTAACTCCTGATGAGAGGTCTTTAAAGCCAGTGAGTTTATAGTAGTGTAAGCTGAGAGCGACGGCCTCTCTGATCCAGTGATCAGAATGCATGCTTTCTGATCCGAGGCACGCTTTCTGGTCGGGGGTGAGTAAAATGGGACAATAATTTGACAAGTAGCATTTTTGTATAGTACCGCACAGGTTCAAAAGGAGGAACTATATAAACTGTTGTCCTGGGTTTGGCTAGAATAGGGTTAATTTCCATAGCCTGGATGGCCGGACTGCATGAGCCAATGAGATATTCGATATCATACTGACATTTTGCCCGGTGTATATGGGGGGACGGGGATGCTGCGGAGGGTGCAGTGTTTCAAACAGCAACGCGGCTTGGCACAGCTCGGCATTGTGATGGCGGCGGTAAGCAGTACGTTGTATATTGCTCGTTTTGTTATTGTTATTACTATTGTTCTCTCTCTCTCTTTGTGTTGTTCAAGTAAACTCTTCTTATCTTCACCCACATTTTAATGAGATGGTAGTCATCTTGTGGTGCGGGTTGGTAGAGAACTACTGTCTTCTTCAAGCTGACTTCCAGCCCAAAAAGCTCAGCCGCC
>NW_010408377.1:0-271 GCF_000710305.1 Buceros rhinoceros silvestris | reverse complement strand
TCCCCACCTGCCTTGCCGGTTTTCATCTGCTGTATGGCCTTAAGGGTCCCTCCCATAGTAGGGGCTGTATCCAATTCGTTTTTCACCGTTTGTTGTGGGATGAGCTGGATTCCTGGGTCTTGGACTACACGGTTGGCACTGAAGAGAGTTTGAAAGTGTTCAGACCATCGATTCAGGATGGAAGTTTTATCTGTGAGAAGCGTTTGGCCATCTGCACTGAGTAGGGGGTTTTGAACTTGATGTGTGGGTCCGTACACTGCTTTCAGAGCCT
>NW_010408376.1:526-2361 GCF_000710305.1 Buceros rhinoceros silvestris | reverse complement strand
CCCCGGTGAGGTACAAGCACAGCTTCAGGCCTGGGGTAGGTCAGGATGAGAAAATTCAGGAAGCCAGGAACGACTGTATGGATCTGAGTGGGATCCACACGGTCCATCTGCCCCGACAGCAAAGTGGTATGATGAAAAACTCCAAATTCTTGTTCTAAGATGTGGCTGGTGGGTAGTAAAGTTGCTCTTAAAATTCCGTAGTTTATAGGAGAAATGGGATATTTCTCCAAGATGCTGCTGGGAGTAAATTCTTCAATGGATAGTTACTTGGAAATATTTTTCCTCATTAGTTTATTCTGAGTACTCAGAATTTTTCTGGCTTCAGCAGTACGTTGGGTCCATTGACGGGTTGTGTCATGTTTAAGTGCTCAATGGCCACATCATCGTGGATTTGTTCACAAAATGGGTTTGTTCCCACCCCCAAAAGCGGGATCAAATTTAACAAAGTTTGTCTTTTTAAATTTTGAACAAATTAAAACAGGAAGTATTTAACTCTGGCTCAACTCACAAATTCGAATAAGCTGAAATGAAACTTTGTCCTGTTTCAATTATTAAACCACAGGTATAATTTAGAAAAGAAAAAAGATAAAATGCTAAAGTGTCTGAGCACTTCGGAAACAAAGCGCTTCCTGTCGCTATTGTCAGCTGAAGCGATTCGCTGCGTTTGTTTTATCTCCATTTTTGGAAGCTGAGACTATTCACTAAATTCACTCCTCCCTGCAAATACCCTCCCAGCTCTGCTAAACCTTTGTTGAAATACTTTGCTAAAGGGAGGTGAGACAATCCAAGGCTCAGACGTCCCCCTCTCCTGTCCTTACACCTATATTGTTCTAAAGTAACGCTGGTCTGCGAGAGGAAAAGGAAACGAGCTGGTCTCCATTTTAAGGAAATACCTATTTGGTGTTTCAGAACTAAACATTTGGGAAATAAAAAGAAAAATCACTTGAAAACAAAGTTGCCTTTAAGGCCTCGGATACACCCAGAGCCCTGGGAGACAGGGTTACCCACACCGAGCGAACCGATGGCGGAAGAGCTCGTGCGGGATGGGAACGGGGAGAGCTCTTCCTGTTCCCGGCTGCAAACCGCCAGCGTCCCCCGTCAGTTCTGTGTCCGCACGGTGACTCTGTGACCTCCCTTCAGCGCCGGCGTTCGCGTTTCCTAACGCCTTGCCTCTTACCACAGCAGTGTGAGATCTTTTCCCTTGGACATTCAGCTGCAACGTAAAGGTGAGAAATCCTGTTCCTCACCTGCTGCCCCAAGACAGACACACCAAAGAACTTGAGGAGACGCCAGAAAATGATACTGCGCCAAATCCCCAATCCTGCTTTTACGGGGGTATCTCCGTCTTCGGGGAAACTGCCTAATCAGATTTCATAGTTAATATAAAAAATATTAGGGCTGATGATGTCATACCCTCAAAGCTAACTGAATTGGGTGTTGTGCAGAGCGTACTCCTTAACCGAAGTCACATTTCAATTGGTTTAGGGCATATTTTGTCACCTCTACTGGCAATTTTCTGTAGATCTCAAAGCAAACGCATCTCCTAGAAGGTACGATCCCGTCTCCTTCCTGAGAAATCCTAACACAGAGGTCTCGGAACGACAGGAGATTCAGGGTAAGACCTGAACTTCATTCAATTTAACTCCTGGCCCTTAAAGCGTTTAGCAAAATGGGTAAACTGGAAATCAGTCTGGCAGGAGGTCACCACATTCCTTGCTGGTAAGAAACCTTTTGAGTTTAGCTAGAAATAAACACTGTTCAGATCGTCGTGATTTAATTCTGCTGAAGGCAAGACCCTCCTTCCCCTCTCCTCCTCCCGCAGAGAGAGCGTGTGC
>NW_010408376.1:0-245 GCF_000710305.1 Buceros rhinoceros silvestris | reverse complement strand
AGAGTGATTTTCTGCCACGAGAGCTGCAGCAGCCTTTGAGCTCGGATAAACATGTCGAAGTTCTTCTCTGTCTGGCAGAGATTTGTTCTGCCCCAGACACCTGAGCTCGGCAGGCAGAGGCGGGCACTGTGCCTGCGCCAGGCACCTGCACTCCCACCAGTTTCCCCCCCGGTGCCTTTCGACCACCTGCCGAACGTCTGCGTGGCTGCGTGCGCCATGGCGCAGCGCTGCCCCGCGACGCCAGC
>NW_010408375.1:4142-23395 GCF_000710305.1 Buceros rhinoceros silvestris | reverse complement strand
GAGGCGCTGGTGAGGTGGGCTTTGCCCTTCGCGTGGCCGTGGGCGCCGGGGTGACATCCGCCTGCGGGGATCGTCGTCGCTGGAGACGGGGTAGCAGCGAAGCCACCCCAGGAGTGAAGAACGCGACCAGGAGCCCCGAGCCAGCCTTTCACTACCCTTGTCTCAATTTAAAAGAGTCTCCCACACCTACCTCAGGGTACTCAGCGATCTCCGAACGCAGCTGATTGCCCCCCCGGAAAAATTCAAACCAGCCCCAGGGCCCCAGACACCCAAGGCTCTGCTCGTGGCCCCCAAAGACTCAGTATCAGGGACCTGTAGCCTTGCCGACTGACCCCAAAGTCTCCCCAAAACACCCTCAAACCTTCTTCAGTTCTCCTCCCCCAACCTTACTCAACAGCTCTTGGCTTACCCCCTCACTGCCTCACACTCTGCGCAAATGCCCCCAAATACCACAATCCCTACGCCAGCAGCCCAAAACACCTTAAACCCTGCTCCAAGGTGCCCTCTGTTATTCCCTCTTTCTCCAGGGGGATGCACTTGATTAAGCCACTCTCTTCTATTAAAAGAATAACATGTAGCAAACTAAACAGAGCCAAAATTATCCATCATGTGTTAATAGAACCTGGAGTTCCTGAAGGTGGACCACAGAGGGAAATGTATCCAGAGAGAAAGTGGAAGTTTCAGCTAGTTCATATTTTTCGTACCACTCCTTTTCCACAAAACCTCCCAAGAAATCTAGTTTTGTTCACATCTTAGAGCACATGTGGTTCCAGGATATATTTTCTTCCATCCGTCTGACTTGAGCTAAAATTATTAAGGGAGCTGCCTGCAAAGCAAGCATTCATGTGAGCAGATTGCAGCTGCAAGTAGGGCCACTTGTTTTGGACATAAAAATATTGTTGGGGGGGGTTTAAAGCACTAGTTGCCTTGTGTGTTTATTGAAGATTGGAAAGTATCGATCAGAACTTGGATGTGCTAGCTACTGCTTTATGCTTCTCTGAAGAGCTCCAGCCTCACAAAGCTCCACTCCAGAAAGCTATATGACAGTTTGCTTCCACTGGTACGCTGTGAAATCCTTGTGACAAATTTGATCCTAAGAGAGGTATAGATGAAGGTAAGAAGTGGACAACAGGTCTTGAAACTCTGGAGGTTGAAAGAAATGTGTTTCAGAAAGGCAAGAGGCACAAGGTTTTCTGTAGCACCAATATATAATTGCTTTCAAATTTAAGCCCTTATCTGTCCTGCTTACTGACTCTTTTTGCTTAAGGCTAAAGGTGTTTGAACACAGTGGTCCCCAAAACAGCTGACAATAACAGCTGACAGAATGGTTACTCCAGCCATTGTCATAATTTGGATTTTTTTCATGATGTGTTCCTTCCACTGCTGGCTCCAATCGCTACAGTATTTTTATATCTATACAGTTTATACACAGGCTTATTTTTTTTACTACAGTCTTAATTTAATTTGAAGAAACAAAAGGCCTCTTCTGTCCTAAAGTTTCCTTGGATTTTTTTTTTAACATTTTGATTATAAGTTTGCTTTTATTTACTTAAAAAGAAAATACCAGTGTTAGTTTTGTTTGGTTTTGGGTGGGTTACAGTGTAGATAACCTCCACCCTAACTCCATCTGGGATGACCCAGTCCTGTAGAGGCAGGCCTTCTTGTGCTGGTGTGTAAATACCTGTGGAGGCAATGCAGATTTTGCTGTTATGTCCACTGCCCCCTATGAGAGGTGCAGCATGGGAGTACTCAACACTGACGGCTCATCCCATGGCAGCACCAAGGATCTGACCTGAGCCTCTGTAATGAGGTGGCTGAACTCAGAGCAATATCGTTGGGGCTGCTTCTCTCAGCCCTGCTCCTTTTGCCTTCCTGGCACTTACAGACAAGTCTGGCCAGTACTGGACAGGGTGGGCAGGACTGCTTGGTCTTCAGACTGCAGCATACCTCGCTTACAGGCTCATGTGAACTTAACCTTCCTCTGCCAGCCCCATGCAGTCCTCAGGGGAGACTGCAGAAAGAGGCCAGAGAGCTGGCTGTCCTGAGGGGCTGCGGAAAGCCTGTATGGGTAGCAGAGTTGCTCTAGAGACAGGCATTGATACCGTCCTGCAGAAAGCCGTTAGACTGAGCTGTTCCAGGGCCCTACAGAGTAGCTGCTGTGCAAGAGGAACCACCTTTGTTGCAACAGAAGTGTTGTCTTGATCCCAGTTGTGCAGGATGGCAAGAATGCCTATCCCTGCCTGTGTCAGAGGGCTTCTCTAGGATACTCAGCTGTGATGCACGCGGTTGTCTGACCTTCGTGTCACTCTTCTTTGGCTTTACAAAAGCAGAAGGTCTCTAGTGAGACCACAGCACAGCCAGGACCATTCACCTTTGCATAAGACTTTCTGCAGCACCAGTTTTCCAGTGACTCCTACAAACCTGTTGTACCTCTGCTGGGCTTACTGGAGTCACAGAAGCAGCCAGACCACTCCCTTAGCAGGGAGAGGTCATGGGTCTGCAGCATACCAGTCCCATGCCCTAACATAAAAATCCCTCTGTCCTGCTAAGATTTCAGCTTCAAGCTTTCTATAGGCTTTTCAGGGAAAGGCACATCTAAATGTGAGCTGTGAGAGTCAGACAAGTTATGCAGCCTTGAGAAGAGCGTACAGCAGTAAGTTAATGTAGCTGTGGTGATAATTACAGACTAGTACAGAAAATTGAGCTTCTTTTGTTCTAAAGACAAGAAGTGAAGTTCGCTGAGCCAGCAGAAACAGCTGATGGTGCGAAGTAGGTATTTCCGTGAGCTACCTGGCCTCACAGTTAGCAGTGCTGTAACTCCCCACAGTAGAAAAGCAATCTGCTCCACAAGACATTAGAAACTCAAAATTAGCCTCACACACCTCTATGTCTGATGCATTAGTAGAGAGAAAAATCTCCCCTTACAAATCTGCTTGGAAAAAGATAACAGTGTTTCAGCTGGTGCAAGGCAGGCTCTCTGACCAAGGCAACAGCAGATATTGGGGACATTTGATAGCAGTATTTCTTCTCTCCTTTAACCTATCCTTCAACACAGAGAGCTAACCTACAGCTAATTTCACACTATTATTTTAAGGACCTGAGATACCACTTCATCATTTTGAGCACAACTTAATGCATAACTGGCAAATATGGAGACCTTTGGTTTGTGGAGATGTGATGCACCCTTGCATCTATAAAAGAATTTTAGAAGTTAATATAGTATGAAAATATTAATATTTTCTTAAACCACCCTTTATTAAAAACATAAGCATTTGTAAATATATAAACCCCAAGCTTACCCTGAATGTTTTAGCATCTGGCAGGGGACCAGAAGGGTGAGGAATGCTGCTGCATTTCAATTCTGCTGCTTACTGATATTTTCTTTTACAGGTGGCACTGCAGCCACCTGCACCTGTTTGTAGGAGAGGACAAAGTGTTTCACTGTAACAGACTTCTAGTTCAGATCACATACCTACACTTTTCTGCTGCTTTAGAAGGATGCTTTAGCTTCTAGTGCCCTTTCGCTGAAGCACAATTAGCTCCAATCTTGGAATGGAAGAGTTTTTATCCTGTACCGCAGTCCTTAAACAGAAGTTTTCTTCTAGGTTTGTGATAGACAGAGCTTCCACCCCTCATCCAAGAACATGAAAGTGAAAAAATGGTTGAAATATGATACTTTTCTCCTCTGCAACATTTCCTTAGCTTGAATCAAGTCAGCTAAAAGTTCCTGTCACCACCATAGTTGTCCAGTCCCACTTTGACCTTTCCGTCAGTGCAGCGTTTCTCACAGCCTGGACTCGCAAATAAATACAAGATTGAGGGAAGCACAGCAAAGGTGCCCCAGTGCCTCTCTCTAGCCCTTGGTTATTGTGCAACAGGACTCAGATCCCACTGTGTCAGCTGAGTATTTGCAGCCATGGTCCCACGGGCCTGAGTCCTTCCCTTACTGGGCCCTTGGCATCCCTTTTTGGCCTTGTTAGGCTTCAGGAACTGTATCTTCAGAAACTGTTGCTGTATCTTCTGCCTTGACCAAATTACCACTGTTTGTCTCGGCATGGAGACGCTTGTAGTCAGTGTGGAAGAAGATGATGTAGAAACAAGCCATAGCACTGCAGAGGCCAGCCAACACCAGTACCGGAGCTGCAAGTAAGGTACACTTTTAGTGAATTCACAACTTCCCACAAGTGCACAGTTCTAGAGGTGAGCTCCCAAGCAACTACACAGCCTGGGTGATCTGCCAAGGGTTACCCCTGAGGACAGTGTGTGACTTATGGTATGGCAGTGCCAGTTTGGTCACAGCCAAACCTTGTCTCACGTAACACTGGCAAAAGAAGAGGATTTGGGTGAAATGTAAAAGGTTTCAGGACTCTTGTTCTCCATGACCCCACAGGTAAGAGTTCTTACACCGCTGCACACAGTGTGCTTGTGGGAGTGTGTGTTTCTGTGTATGGGTACATGTTTGTGTGTCGGGTGCTAGTAAAGAAAGTTACAAGAAAGACTGAATTAAAACTCTTGAGCTTCATAAGAGAACAGTTCCACATGGGCCAGTGCTTCTTGCAATATCATCTGAGAAAAAGGATAAACTCAAAGTTTGTGTTGAAAGAACCTTTTCTGAAAAAAAAAAGTAATCTGTAAGGCTGTGCAAAAGGGCTGGAAGGAGTTACATACTCATTCCAGCAGAGTCTCAAATAAACACCTCCATGCTTTTTTCCACATATGTCCCTGCATGTATCAGACCACACAATGAGTAGGAATACCTAATCATAAGATCCAGCTCTGATCTGATAGACATAGAGAGCTGCAGACTTTCAGAAATGAAGCAGTCAGATTGCTTTTGGGGGATAGTTATTTGCGAAACCTTGTTCCCTGCCAGCTAGAGTAGTTTGTTCTGGGGACTTTCTGCTCAGCCAACAAGCAGGATAATTTAAAAGGTGTTCACCAGCCCTTGTGTTGCTGTGTGTCCCCAGGACTTGGTGTCAATATTACATAAATATGAACTAAGATATCAAGACTAGGATTTAGACTGCAGTGAAAACACATTTTTGTTCCTGTTCATCTCAGTTGCTGTCTCTTCTCCTGACCAGCTAGGAAAGGAAGGGAAATGTGGAACAAGTCAGAACAAAGCTGCACTGGCATGTTGCAGAAGCAAGCGAAGTAGCTTTCAGTCAATCCATTTATAGTCTTGCCCTCCCACACTGCAAAGCAGTACAGGCTGTGCTATGTGGACAGTAGCTTCCCCACAGCTGCTTTCTACCTTGATGAAATTTATGTCTCTGCAGGGTGGATGTAAGAGAAATTGTAACCCAGAGCCAGCAGCAGCATTCGTGGCACCTTAGAGGTCATCCCATTTCGGTCTTGCAGGCCTGGTTTAGCACCATCAGGTTCAGAAAGTTGGCTAAGAGATATGCTACAACAGAAATCGGTCTTGCAAGCTTTCTAACAGTGAGACCTGGAAGAGAGGGTGCAGTCAGGTGTCCAGCATAATTTTCCAAGGACATACTTACTTGTCCAGTCTAGGGCTCCATCCTGGTCAAGGTCACACGTAGAGGATGAATCCTCAGAAACACGCACAGTGAGGTCTTGTAACAGAATCATTAAAATCACACCTTCAGCCTGGCTGTGGAGAGAAACCAAGAGCAGTCATGGTGCCTGCTTGATTCATCAGTGCTGAAGACAAGCTTGGCTACACTGGTGGTAAGAAAGTGAGGCCCCTTTCTGGCACTTGGTTAACTGGCCCTGCTCACGGGGTGTCTAGGTCAGTCTTTCAGCATAGCCTTGGGCATGGGGCCAGCCTGGCAGGACTGCTACATACTCCCTGTGGAAGTGGACAGTTGTTGAACTACAGCTATCAAGGAGCTGAGGTTTAGTCATTGGGCAGAGACTTGGAAATACCTCTCACTTCAGGGTTGGGAATTGGAAGAAGTCAGCCTATGACTTCATCTTCCTCATCATTCATAGCTGGTTGGCAGTAGTAATAAAGTCCACAACCAGTGGGAGACAACAGCCTTCAAAGGCAGCATCTAATGCCACTCTTCAAGTGATGTTTCTTGCTGCTGCAGCTCCACCTGATACACACATACCAGGCAGCCATGTATCACTGCTTAGGGCTTTAACAACTCATTCTTGCTGCCATCTGGTGCGAAACCTAGCCATGTAAATTGATCATGGGAAGGACTGCCACTGCCTCATCTGTTGTGACCAGCTCCCTGTGAGCAATGAGCTCCATCTTCTTCTGCAGAACACTGAGATCTGACAAGTCCCTGTACTGCCATGGAACGGGTGTCACTTTCAGGCATACAGTCTGCATCTGCTTCAAAGGTAGGTGATGCTGGGCATTGTTAAATCCTACTTTGTGCCAAGCAAGGGAGACCTTAATCTTCCTTTATGCTTTTGTTGCACCAATTCTACGTCCTTCTTGTTTTAACACCTGTAGCTCTCCAGCTCTATGGCTCAGCCAGCCAGCTCCCCCACTTGTCAAGTGCATGGACTCCAAAGAGAAGTTCAGCAGAATGGCTAGCACTGATGTCCATGTTCTTCTCTATCTGTATCCACACCCCTCAGTTTGTGTGTATGTCTGTTTTATCCCAAACTTAGCTGTCAATTGGATTTAACCTGCCTGCTTACCTTGCAACAAAAATCAGGCCTGTTGATGAGCCCTCTCCCACAGGATAGGAGCACTCCACAGCCAGCTCCATGGCAATGGGGTAGATGGCAAAACCAAAGAAACCAAAGAGAGAGCTGGTGATGGCCAGCAGGATGGTTTGATGTCTGAACCGAGAAGTCTGCAGGCAGAAAAGCAACACCAGCCTCAGTGTTCAGCACTGCTGCACAGAAGGTTTCTGCATCCATTACCTGCAAGAAGTCCCAATGGCTCACTGTTCTCACCTACCTGTTTCTGAGACCTTTTCTTTTACCTCTAAGCCTCTGGAGTCAAAAAATGGCTACACAATGGAGATTTATCTTGAATTTAAGTAAGGGGAGAGAGGATCAGCAGAATTACCTGAAAGGCATTGGTGTGGTCATATCATTGTGACTCGACTTCCTGGTCAGTAACTTACCAGGAGTGTGCTCAACATATCTCCAGCACCAAGGGAAACACACATCTTCCACCCAGTGCAAGTTAACATTTCAGAAATGGTGTCTGCATTGGACTGCATCTCAGTGATAATGAAAACTATTCCTTATCATGACAGACTCACATTTGTAATATTGTAACATTACTGAAAAAAACCCCCGAATTCTCAAATCCAAACAAAAAAACCCTACCAGAAACATTCAGAAACCCTGGAGATCAATTTAGTGCCTGGAACAGCCTCGTTCCTAACTCTGAAGGAAAGAGCATGGCCTTGTCCAGCCAATGCTATTAATGTCAAAGCAGCCAGAGTTCTGGTACCTCCCTTAAACATGTCATAAATTCCCACAAGGGATCTTGAGGTGTCCTGGTATGGCTGCAGCAGGCCTGGCCCAGCTAACTGGTAAAGTCAAGGAAGAGTCTGTATGGAATGTGAGTTCAAAGTGTCAATGCATCAAGCAGGTTTGATTGGGTGGGTTTTTTTTTTTTCACTACTTTGAACTAATAGTTCCATCTATATGGGATGAAGGAAAAGGGAGGAGTGAAAGGTTTGCTTGTGGCTCCTGACCCAGCTTCTTACCTACTCTGTGCTTTACCAGAGCTTAGGCATGCTGACTGGTATTCAGGGCATCCTCCCAACAAATGCCAAAGTACTAAAGAGGGAAATACAAGGTCTGTTTTAGGCACCTTGGCCTACACTGAGAAAGGCATTGCATTTGTCTCTTTTCAAAGTGGAGCTAACATCACTGGGATCTAGTCCCAGGGTGAGGTGTTATCATGCTGTATTGTTGAAATTCTGTTTTTTTCACACACAGGAGAAATGCAGAGCCCAAGCTTGTTGGAAAAGCAGAGGCCTGCACCAGCCTGGGTCCTCTGCAGTGCTAGAATTCTTGTGCCTCATGCTCAGGTTCCTCTGGGTGATGGCTGCCATTGGCAATGACTACGATTGAATGCAGTAACTTGCACTCCAGCCCCATGAGTTAAAGCCTCCAGATTCTGCATTCCTCTCCTGGTTGGATTCAAGTGTCCCCCTTTTCTGTGTCTCCCTTGCCTTGTCCTCCTCAAGGAACCACTGCAGAAGTAGGCACATAACTAGGTCCTTTCTGCTACTCTTATACTCCTGGCGGGCACCACTTCTAAAGGCAGGTGTTTATTTTTTAAGATGGGTATTTAGCAATTCCATTTCTTTTTGGAAAGAATGGTCTCAGGGCCAGTAAACAAACATGGTGATCCAATGTGAGGAAGTAAAATTATGTCAATTTATTTATATCCTGGAGTACTCTGTCTCAGCCTCAACAGTGACTGTGAAATACTCAGTAAATGGTTATTCTTTAAAATATTCCTAGCCCAGGGAGAATAATCCCAAAGCGTAACACATGGCTTAATAAATACTATGACATGAAACAACCTTGGTTTGAGTTGATAATTTATCAGATGGCAACAGAACTAAGTCCACAGATATGATGCTATACAAGGGAGAACTCACCACTGCAAACACGATGCTGGCAAGTGCACTCAGACAGAAACAAATCTTGGTGGACTCAATGAACTTCCTTGTGTGGTCAACATACAGGCCTAGCAGGAAAGCACCCAGCAAACCACACACTGTGAACAGTGCACCATTCAGGCCAGCAAATTCCTGGAGGGAAGAAGAACAACTGAGCAACTAGAACAGTTAGGAAAGAGGTTTTAATGCCACTGACCAATCTGCCTGCTGTTACTGAGTCACTTACTGAGGCAGGAAAAGCTTCCTTGCCCATTGCAATAGCTGAGGCCTCCACACGGCTCTGAGTAGCAAAGAACAGGGCTCAGGTACTACTAGAAGTGTGTGGGGACAGGAGAGTCATAGCACTCCCAAGATCTCAATGGATGATAAATCTCTGCACAAGGGCAAGGGCAAGCTGGGTGCAGACCAGCAGCAGTTCCCTGGCATTAAATGCTCCAGCCTGGGCACAGAATAGCTTCTGTGGGCTAAAAGGGCAGGGCAAGCCAGTCACATGCAGACCAAAGCATCATAATGCACAGAAAGCAAGGCTGCAAATTTTAAAAGGTTTCCAGTTAAAAGCCAATGGAGTATGCAAATGTGACCTGGCTATGGAGCATTGAGGTATCAGCATGGGAGCTGACAGAGACCAGACCTCTAGATATGCATACATAACAGGTGGAGAGATGTTCTGAGAGGACCTCCATGGGGATACAAGCAGCAGGACGGAAGTGCTGCCTGAATGAAGGGACACATAGGAACTGGGGCAGACCCCTGCTGTTGCAGGGAGAGACCATACTGTGCTCACGCTGCTCAGCTGTAAAAGAGGCACCTGGCTGGTATCATGGGAAGAATGGGAAAACAGCTGTCACAGTACCTGCAACTGTCCCTGCTGCCCCAGCTTCAGGTAAGACTGTGCAAAGGGGAAAGTGCGCTTGGATCAGCCTGCCTTCAGCTTTCACTCTTGGGCCTGTTGGGCCCCATCCTACTCTGGGGAAGGTGTTGGAAGCCTGCATAGATATCAGTGCTCTGAAGCAGCTTAGAAAAAAAACAAAAGCATTCGAGAGATAAAGATCTTTCATTTCCAAATGGGAGCCTGGCCATGGGCAGTAATGAAAACGCAGATCATTTATTATACTGAGAGATTGACTATGATCTGCTTAATCCATGTTAGATAATGTCAGCAAATAAGATATGAGACAGTGCAGCATATTCAACTGTCTTCATTTTGCTAAGTCGCTTATCAGGGAAAATAATAGTGATTGTATCACAGATTATGTGGACAATGGGAAGGAAAGGAGAAAGACTCACATTTGAATATCCCTTTTCACAAAGAATCTGTTCTAGGAGAGCTGAAAAGCAGGTGAACATCCCAATTCCTCCTCCAAAGCACACTGCCAAAATGATGTATGGCTTGTTTCTCAAGAGCTAGAGAAAGAAGTTAACATATCATTTAACCAAATGAAAGGGGAAAAAAGGACTGGATGTATGACAGCAGACTTGAGGTCAGTGGCTCTGACCTCTCAGTTAGAAATGTCGCCAGGGCACCCCTGTGATCATTAGAGGAGTGTGGCTCTCTCCTGACAGTTGAGCCAGAGAACAAGTTAAAATGGGGACCATATAGGAAGGAAGGATCTCTTCAGTGCCCAAATTCTTTCACTTTGCCGTATCTGCTTAGCAGGCTCAGGTTGTCTGGTCCTCTTGGATAAGCCTGTTGGAGCTAGCCAAACAGAAGCCTGCCCACAGCTGAACAGTCAGATTAAGTGTCTCTCACAGGAGCTTCCACTCCCAGAGGAAGGAAGAGATCCTGGCCTCCTTCAGGGGGCTTTCTGTGGTGGGTTAGGTTGAGTGGGTTTCAGAGTCTGCTTTGTCAGCAGATTCCCCAGCATATCCCTGTCTGGCTGCATCTCTTCCTCTAGCACTGGTCTCTTTCTGTGCTACAGCACTTACCATTTTGAGCCCTGTGAGGAATGGTTGGGAGGTGGAGTTAGTGGCACTGGCTGAAGGAGGTGTTGGAGGAGCCTTCTCATGAATTCCCACAGTTGCTAGAGCACAGGCTATTACTGCTGGGACAGCATAAACACCCAGCTACACAACACAAAGTAGAGACATATTACTGGTCTTTCCAGCCCCACTCCCTCCAAATACATAAATCAGCCGGACTCGAGTCAGCCCAGCAGGCCAATTAAAGCACTTTTCATTTACCATCAATGGGATGTGATTTCCTTCAGGAACTAGTGCAGGTGACAGCACATTTGCTATAAGAACACCCATGGGATTAGCTGGAAAGAAATAAAACAGACACTTTTTTCATGAAAGCAGTCAGAATCATGTGCCCATCCCTGCTGCCAGTCAGCACCAGAGCTGAAGTGTGCAGCAGAGCAATAAGGACAGAACAAGGCATATACAGGGAGAAATCAGAAGGGGAACATTTGGAGAAGTTGACTGTGAGGTCTTATTGTTGTCACATTTGTTCCCTTACTGCCATGAAGTCCATTCTATAAACCCATTTTCCTATAACCCCTAACTCCTGTAAACTGGTTTTCATCTATGAATTATGGTGAAGGGACAAAACGAAGATGGATGAATCCATATAATTTGTCCTGGTGTTGTATAGCAGCAGTACCAAGTAGAGGTGCTGCTTCTTCTTTACTTTCCCCATGCCATAGGCTTGTATATATATGGGCAAGTTCTCTCTGAACCTTCTTGAGGGTGAACAGTCCCAGCTGTCTCAGCCTCGGCTGGCATGACAGCTGCTCCATTCCCTTGTCTTAGCGGCTCTTAACTGGACTTACGCTAATACCAAATGCAAAAATCTGTGTGTTTTGTGGACAACAACACTGATGCATTAAAACTCTGCGGGGTGCAGAAAATGACATGCTGACAGACCTCAGGAAATGAAGAATCTCATGGATGATGCAGAGGCCACTTCAGTGGACTGAAACAAGTCTTTCTTCTCCTGACATGGCAGAATTTCTCATGGTCTTCACAGGGACTCAGTTCTTGGCCTTGAACTGCTTGTCTGTGAGTAAGCCTCTACAAATGACACGGTGGACCGAGGTATGATAAACAAAGTACAGCTGAGTCATAGTGATTTCAGATGCTCACCAGGATCCTGTGTGCATAGTCCAGTTTTATCTGCACACAAGCACAGGGAAGCCTACCTAGAGGCACTAACAGGAGCTGTGGGGATACTAACAAGAGGTTGTAGGGCCAGTTTCTGTGTGCAGCACTCTGTACTATGATATTCATAGTACTGCAATGCTGGGCACTGTTCTGGCATTAACACACGCAAATAGAGCAAGCTGAGAGAAAAAGCTCATTGAGCAAGAGGCAGACATGGAGACTTGTGGAAAGAGGCAAAAGGAAATGTCCCTGTAAAGTGACTAGGTTGGAGCCATTCAGTCCTTCTAGACAAAGGATAGAAGAGGTGACTCTGTTCACAACTACCTGATAAACAGGTGCAGTAAGACTGAATAGCTGGGGAATAAGGAACATTGAGACAAGAAGTAACATTAAAGACATTTGAAGTGAAGACATTTGCCAGTGAAGTAATTAACAACTGGAGTAAATGACAGGGGCTGTGGTAGATGCTCATTCTAGACAATATTTAAACTTTCTTGAAATGAAAGAATGATTTTGTACAGCAGACAGTAATGGGCATAACCAGACAGGCAGGTGTTGCAGCAGATAATAATCACAGCACATTCAGTCCTCACACTGGTATCTCAACATACCACAGACTGAACAGCTTTAGGTCTCAGGTTTCCGCTGTTCCTTGCTCTTCAGTTTTATTCTTTCCCATAGTTAGATCCATTTGGTGCCGTAAGGACTGAGGATATTATGTGAAAGAAATGTTCTTTGGCTGCTCTGGCTGCTCTCTCACTTAAAAAGCACAAATTGTTTGTAAGCTGGGGTCCTTCAGGACAGAGAAGGACTAAGTGCCCAGTCGTCCCTGCTAGTATTTGTATTGTACCACACTGACAACAGAGCTCCTTCTCCAACAGCAAAGGTGAAGGTCTATCTCAGCCCTAGGAAACAGGTGTCCCGTCAGTTCCTAATCTACGGAAAGCAGTGCAAAAAGAATTTATTTGTTCTGACACCACAAATCCATTCTTGCTGAACAACAGGGCCCATGCTCTGGGTTTGCAGCAGCATTGAGAAAGCTGTATAGGGGTGCCCCTAAAATGCCCTTTATTCTCATGCCTATCCCTTCCCCACAATTCCAAGGCAGTGGCTTGGAGGGGAGGTGGAGCTCCCACACACATGTAGGTACTGTGGGATTTCCCAGTTGGAGCCAGTGAGCCAGCCCAGTTTCTGGGGCACCTCTCAAGTCCTCAGAGAAAGGAGGAAGAGATTTATTCTGGCTGTAGGGGAAAAGGTCACATGGAGGGAAAAAACAAGTCTGTCAAGTTTAGTATCCTGTCTCTAGCAAGGCCCAAAGGAGCCTAGAGAGGAATGAGATGAGAGCAAGCATATCTGGTGCCTCCCCTCAAGTTCCCCAGCTTCCAGGCACTTTGTAAGGCAGATGTGTTTTCCACATGGGTAGTACTGGTGCATTTAGCATTCCCAGCATGTTTGTTTGGCCAGCTGAATGTATGTTCTCTGTCTGCATACATATCAAATGGGAAGAGACGATTAGCCTTTCTACTGGAGAAACTGATGGACAAAATTGCTGCAGCAGCCTAACCTCTATCTGGTTATGGAATTTGGCAACTGTGACCACTGGCATCTCAGGCAATTTGGACACCTTCCTAACAAGCTGTAGAAGTAAGGCTACTACAGACTTCAGATTTAGTAACACTGAGGGCTGTCCCAAAACTCTATGATATTTAGGCAGAGACAATCACCTCATCATGGCAGAGAGGAAGAAGGTTGGGAGCCTGGGTGGCTCACTCTGAACTTTGCACCTGAATGTGGCTAAGGCCCACTACTTGCTTGCCAGAATGCAAATGTCTGACTATCCTGCAGGGCCTTGAAGGCACTGGTTTATGAGACTTTGCACGTGGCTATGAGACTCTTGGGCAGAGCTGTATTTGCAGGGGCAAATGGCTGTAGTACGGAGATTTTCCTCTGCCTGCTGCCTCTGAAAGGCAAACAAATGCTAGCAAGTTCTGGGAGGCAGCAATATTACTTTGCAGCTATCACTTACACATTGATGCGATTGTATTTGCAGTCGTTCTCTGGTGGTCTGGGAACCATAGTGCTGCCAGTTTTGTCGGTGAAAAGACGATAAGGGGCTGTGCCAGTGCACAGAGGCATTGCCCAATAAACAGGTACCAGTAACTCTGGGAACCCAAGCTCAGGAACCTCAGGACACTGAACATCCGGATGATGCTACCCATCATGTTCAGCCATGCACTCAGGATGACCTGCAGCAAGCAGAAACAGCAGAGGTTGTTTGCTGAAGCTGGAGGGGCAGAACTTATGCAACAGCATAGCATGAGCAGGGTCTCAGGTGCACAGGACACATTGAGTATTAGTATTCACTGCACGGAAAATTGCCTGCAGACCACCCCCACCCCTTTGAGCCACCACAAGATGCTCCTGATTCAACAGTGAGTTACCTGTCTCCATAGGGAGCAAGGCTGCTGTCCTGGCCTCACATGAGAACTATACCACAGTGTAGCTTATGTAGCTTACAGCAGACACTGTCTTGGAACAAATGTGATATTTAAAGTTTATTAATTACACTCATTTTGCAAGTCTGCACCCATATTTTGCTGTGACAATCCAAAGATCATGGCAATGAGTTATCCAGCATGCTAGTGTTGCAATGCCACATTCCACAGCACTCTTGCTTCTGGGAAGACAATGCAGAGATCCCAAGCTGGCTTAGCACAGACCATTCTCTGAGCTGACATTCTCTGAGCTGACAGGGGTCCCTTGTTTGTACTCTGCCCTACTGCTTCCTTGAGCTGGCCCTGTAAGACAAAATTGCTTCCATAGCAAACCCTACCCAATTACAACAAGCTCTTCATGGAGACAGCTCACAGCACCTGTCTGTGTCATTTGGCTTAGACAACAAAGACTGAAGCAGGAAAAGGCAAGCAGGGACATAACATTATTCTGACTTTTCCACTGCTCCCTACCTCAAAGGTGAAATGACAGCTATTACTGAACTGGGACAGAGCTTTCAACACACTCACCCTACGCAGCAAGACTCCAGTTCAGAGTATGCATGTTAGTGCTTTGTGCAGCTACTGCTATCTCTAGGTGAAATGCCCTCAGGAAAATAGAACAGTTAACTCACAGCACATCTGAGCCCCACGCTGTCGAGAACCCATGTTGCCACCAGACCAAATGGGATTGAGATGAGAAGGTACACTATTGAGAGCCAGTTGACCATCTCCAGGGAAATGTGGAAGTAGGCAGCTGTCTTATCAGCCACAGGAGCAAATGTCAGCCACAGCTGCAGAGTAGAGAGCAAAGATGGGTAAGCATGAACACTTCCACCGGAATAGAAACTCAGCATCACCTCAAACTAAGTGAATTGTGAAGTGGCTCACTGTCTTAGGATTGAAATGAGGATGTTAAGGCTGTAATAAAAATTCAAACTCCCAGTGCCTGCAGTTATTCATCCCAGGACTATTTTACCATGGATATCATCTTTGTCCAGAGCATACCATCCATGTCACTACCTCATCCCCAATCCCTGTCCTGCTGCTGGGAACTGGCAGAAGCAAAGGCTCTTTTTTCTGTCAACAGGTTGAACAAATTAGCCCCTGATGCAAACCACAAGCAATCCTTCTATGTTAGCATAAACAAAACAGAGGCTGCCACCTCCTATCTACAAGTGAGAGCCTCTTACACTCAACCTGGTATTTATGGTTGCATTGGTAACCCCTGGATGTGGCCTTGTATGAACAACTTCACTATCTATCAGTCAAGAGAGGCATTATTCCATGCTCTCCTACACACACTCAATGGTTAGGGAAGAGCCTAGAAACCTCCATTACCTGCCACAAGCGGTATTCTAATAACTATCCATCTTTCCCTTCCAGTGCCATAACTGAAAATACCTCCCTAAACCTTGTTTTAGGCACTGGTTTCATAAGGTTGCTCTGTGCTTCTTGTTTCTTCTGGGTATGATAAGGCTTGCTTTGATCCTAAAATCAGGTCCTGAGATCATGCCCACAAAAAAGAAATGCAGGTAGTACCCCAAATTTAAAGATATTTCTGTAGATTCTTTGCAAAGATGCCCTCTCTGGTGCTTTTTAAAAAGACTGGTCTAACCTGAGAAAATAATGTAGTTTCAATAATGTGGATGTAAGCACCTCTATTGTTAGAAGATGATCTTGCAGCTACTGAGTACTCAAGATGATTAAGTTTGCAGAAATATCAACAAAAACTAATAATAAAACTATAATTTCCTACAAAAGACCCCCAGCCACTGTCTCTTTCCAGATACCACTCTCTGCTATCACAAACTTCCTCTTCACAGCCTGCATCTTGCAGACAGCATCAGCTGTGGCTTTAATGTGTAACTGAAAAAGGGCTTGGGTGATCTCAGAGGAAGGTGTGATCCTGCACTCTGCTACTTGTTATTTCCAGTGTTCCTATTTACTTTTTGAATTATAGTGACCATAAAAATGACCACATTAAATGGAAGCAGAAGGGCAGATGAGCTTTTATTCTTTCTTAGTGTCACTATGTGAGAATAGGCACATGCAAATCATTTTGCTAAGGTTTTCTGCTTGCATGGATGCATTAAGTAAATGGCAGTAACAGAGAAGTTTTGAATGTATTATCAGTGTCCTAGGAAGTACTCCTAGCATCAGCCCTTTCCTCTTCTCTGAAAGGACCTGACATCCCAAATCTCCTGCATTCAACACTAAACTCACATCACCATGCTGGGCTCAGACATACACTCACATGAGATCAAATGTCTGGCAGAGGGAGGATTTGGTTTTTACTCAGCTCTACAATGAAGACTCTGGGTACTGAAGAAAACAGTACTCATATTAGACAACAAAGAGGCTATTCCAGGTCACTGGAAGACTTGCAGCAGACTTCTAATAAAAGGATCTTTCTAAAAATTCTTTGAAATGATATATTACAGTGGAATTATGTTACTGTCTTGTTTTTCCAGAACTGATCTCCATCAGACTGGGATGGGAATTTAAATGTTTGATGCTAATGTAACTGTTTAAATATTGCAAGCATCACTGAGGCATAAGCATTAGTTTGATTATGGAATGCTAAACTGCTGCTAAACAAATCCCAGCTGTGTATTTCCAGCCACAGCATTACTCAGTTCCTCACAGCCTTCCAGATGGGAGTGGTGGTGATGAAACACTGTACCAGAAAACAGTATAGTTAAAGAGATGATACATTTCACAAACCAGCTTCAGGTACATTTTTGACCCTCCTGTTTCTCCACGTAAAACACTCACCCATGACTGACATCATTAGGAGAATAATGCCACAAGCCAGAGCGCAGCATTTTATGTTTGGTGGCTGTGTACATCTAGGCAAGCTGGGATCAAGCATTCTGGCATGTTTGTATTAGACCTGATAAAGCCATTCCTTGCCGAAAAACAAGCATTTGGGCTTCCCTGTATTCCTATCCTGAGCAACAACTCCAGTTCTAGCATGTGTGTGAGAACACAGAAGGTGGGAAATTGCACACTGTCCAAGCCTGAGTTTATTCTTCCAAAGAGGAAGTGGGTTTCTTTACAGGTCTGGAGAGAAAAAGTATGTTTCTGCCTCCATTCAGGCATGGGATGTTCACCATGTGTTGCTCTAACAGAGAAATTAAGAACTGGGCAATGGATTTCGAGGTGTAACTGCAGTCACAAGTGGCTGTCAAATGCCCCTTGCAACAGAGATGGCACTGTGGGGTTTTGCCAACACAGGAAAATTGCCTTGGTAAGCTTTTGGTTTTCCCAGTTATGATGATTCCATTCACAGTAGCAGTTAGCAGGCCCTTCTGCTGGGAGCTAAAGCCCTTATCCTACATGTTGTTTCTGAAACTCTGCACTGCCAAGGCTGGTACTTACTCAGGGACTGTCCTGATACTAATCCGCTCAGGCAGAACAGGGTGAGGATGATGCAGTTCTTTCCTGGTCAGGTCTAAACCCTGTAACCTTTAAAGACATAGAATAGAGACTGAGAGAGATTCCTCTCTCTTGCACTCCCCAAGGGCCATTGTCTTAACTCTGCTCCAGCACATCAAAAATAGTATTAAAGCTTCCCACTGAGAGAGTCCAGCCCCTGTCAATATCTCTTCCTGACTTGCAGTGGTGACAAGCAATTCCCATGTAACCACTGCAGCTTATGTCCCTTCTAAGCTGTGTCAGGGCTACAATTAACCAAACCCTTTAAGCAAGCTTAGACAAAATTCCTAGCTTGGCACCTCACAGATCAGGACTGCCTTGTCTCTCTGGCTTCAAATGCAGCCAACTCAGAGTCCCACACTCTGACTGCACAACAGCTGCCTTCTGCAGTCTCCACAGCAGAGCACAGCTAGGCTGCTTAATGAGTTGGAGTGGATGATGTTGGAGGTCAGCAGGAGCTCACTCTCTGGGCCATGGCATAGTTAGGTCAAGTCATTTACACAGAAGCCTGTGCTGAGCCACTCAAGCACAGGGACTCTTGCCTTTGAACACTAACCAACTGCAATGGGTTTGTGAGCCAAATCTCCTAATACTTGGAAAACTCACTGCCTAGCATCACCTCGCAGATATTGCATTATTTGTTCTCAGATGACAGCTCCTGCTGTAGTATAAACCAATACCATTGGCCATGGTCACTCAATTGTAGACCACAGTATCTGATCCTTCAGCATTTAGGATGGACTTTTTCCTCCCTTCAGATATGCATCTAGCAGAATGTTGAAATAGCCACTGTGGTAACATACATCATTTCTTCTCCAAATGTAGGAATTGTAGTTCCAACATTCCCCTCCTGAGCTCAAGCGTTAGAAGCACGTTCATCGCACTATGATTTCTGGGTTTATAGACAGCAAAATCTCAAGTGCTTGCTAGTCTGGGCAGGAAGTTATACCTCAGCACACACTCTTTACTATAAATACTTGTGCTATACATAGTGGGCACAGCAAGTGATGAAGTGGACTGAAGGTCCTCTGAAGACCCATGAGCCTGTTCTGGCTTGCACTGGAATATAGCTGCAGCTCCCACTGCTTTCGGCAAGCAGCTGGCTGATTGGGTAGCCATGCCCCATCACTAGAAGAAAAAGACAGAAATGTTTTACACCCAGAGTCTATTTATATCCTGAAATACAGGATATAAATTACACCTCCTTGTCACCCATTTGGCTGAGGTAAAAACCAAGGTCCGATGACAATAATACCCTCCCCTATCCCACCAGAAATAGGGGAAGGGAGAAAAGAACTCGTGAGACCTCTAAAATGCTTTTTGGAAAACTGAAACAAACTTTAATAACACTACAAACAGATATATATTAAATACAAAGGAAAACAGTGAGGTATTGAGGGTTTTGGGAAGGTGAGGGTTAAACCGAAAGCAAACACAGACCGTGGCAGCGATCTGAGATGGCGGCGGCCACGTAGTTCTGCCACGTGAGCAGCACACAGAGACCCGCGCAGTTACGAATTACCCGGCAGCGCGAGATAGAGTGGATTTGGCACAAAGTCCTACCAGTCTCTGTAGCGGAATGGAGCAAAGCAAAAGCAAACAGCTCTTGGGCGCGCGGGCAATCCGGGCTCGGCGCTCG
>NW_010408375.1:3762-4131 GCF_000710305.1 Buceros rhinoceros silvestris | reverse complement strand
GCGGGCAACCCGGGCTCGGCGCTCGCGGCGGAGCGCTGATGCAGGGCTCCAATGAGGCGTGCCAAGGCAGCACGGTGGCTTTTCTGGCAAAAACAGCTCAGTTGTTATCAGGCGCACGGGCAGTCCGGGCTCTGCGCTTGCGGTGGCGGCGCTTTGCTGAGAAAAATGGCAGTGGCGGTGCGAGGGCTCCGTCCCTGCGGTGCCGCTGTGTCAAAACGTGGCAGCAGCGGTTTGTGGCAGCTCAGCAGCGGTTCGTGGCGGCTCGGCAGTGGTGAACACGCGGTGGCAGCGGCGCCGGGGGAAACAAGCAAGCGGGCAGGCAGGCAAGCAGGCAGGCACCGCACACTGGCAGGCAGGGGGGGGAGCTCC
>NW_010408375.1:0-3599 GCF_000710305.1 Buceros rhinoceros silvestris | reverse complement strand
GGCGCGGCAGTGGTGAACACGCGGCGGCAGCGGCGCCGGGGGAAACAAGCAAGCAGGCAGGCAGGCAAGCAGGCAGGCACCGCACGCTGGCAGGCAGGCAGGCAAGCTCCGCGGTGGCCGAGAGCACAGGAAGCAACTGAGCTCGCAGCACAGTCGCGTGATTTTTAAAGTGACAGTGGCGCGAAAACTTTCAACCGATGAGGATGCTGCTTGACGTCACCTGATAGGGAATACAAATGCTATAGGACAGTTTTAAGCAAACCTCCTAAAAAGGAGATCTTTGCTGACCTACCACACTCCTTTAACAGCGAAGCAGGCAGGACCACCAGGGAAATTAAGTGCACTGAAGCTCAAACCATCTGACTGGTACTGATGTTGGTGGGGTACTGCCTCCACTATCAGCTCTCTCCACCTTTGCTTTAACTTTCTTCTAGCTCACATTTTGTTTTTTCTTCTCCTGCACCTCCCAGAGACTGTCTACTTTCTTCTCCATTAATTGCAGGCCTGCTTGGGCACTCTTGTAACCAAGAACATGTTACAGCTCTTCTCATCCTGCCCCAATTTCTGCGCTGCTTTGTTGCTCTTTCTGGTAACCTTGTAAACACTTAACCAATTCCTAAACACTGATGCAGCCATCTTCCTCTCACAATCAGCCCAAACCCTCTAGTTTTCCTCCTGCTCTCATTTTATTTCTACCTCCATTTTCTTCAGGTTCAGTTCCTCTACCCTATTGCCTTTACTGTCTTCCCTCCCACACAGATTCTCCAGGACCTGTTTCACCTGCAGGACCCAGCCTCCCTCCGCCCATCCAAGGGAGCCCAACATTTGCCCTCCCTTCCTCCCACTTCTGCAGGAGGTTATTGGTGAGCCACCAATTCTCTGTCTGCAATGGTAGCAAGGTGATTGCTGAAGGCAGGACTCAATACAGACTCTACACTTCCATAAGCAATAGGTGTGAGCTCTGGAAGGCAGCACAGAAAAACACATTCCCTAGGAGCAAAAAGAGCAGTAGTGATATATTGATGCATCACACAAATAACCAGGCATAGCCCTGCCAGAAGCAGTACCAAAAATGTTGTTTTTCGTGAAAGGCAAACTTTTAACTACATCTAGCCTCCTCATCAGCAAATCAAGATTCTTAAAGTGAAAAGCAAAATCATTTGCAGAATGACAAGCATGTGCAATCAGGCAGGGTGGAAATTAAGCTATTTTGCCATGTCAGTGGTGGTATCAGCTAGCAAAGTATGCCATATGGAGTGCTTTTCACTGTCTGGCACAGTGTATAGCTATGCACAGTGTAGCAATGCTCTGCAATACCTTTTATGAACAGCTTAAAAAGGAAGAGCCAAGTGAGACTTAAATGAAATGGGAATTTTCTGTGTTGGCATAGGCACAACTTACCTATCCCCAGGCAGACTCTGCCTGCAGCAGCTCTCCCAGTCTCGGCATGTTCTGTCCCACGCACCCACATACTGCTTTGAAGGTGATGTGGGTACCTTTCTGAGACACACAGACTGCCTCCCTCTTCTGGGTACTGGGCTAGAAAGCCCCTACACCAGACTCATCATCTTCAAAGGCCACACATTCTGCAAGCAAATAGCCCCTGGCATCAACTGAAGGCACTCATGCTGACACAGCAGCCTAGGAGGTAAGGGCAGAAGTGTGATCTTCAGAAAGATCAGATCCCCGTCTAGATGTCACTTTTAGCCTCTACAACTCCACGGAGGATTACCAGGACACAACATTCAGGCAGCAGCAGCTGTAAATGCATGCATATCTACAGGAGAACTGCTGGAGCAGACAGATGTGGGTGGGGAGTGTGTGCACCCTGCCCTGGAGCGTGCCAGCCTCCACTTGGCTAGCTCTCCTTCCTCTCCTGACTACATGAAGTGGTAGTGGAAGTCCTCCAGTCTGATGAGTCAGGAACCACTCAGCCAAGGGTGAGTCAGCTCAAGTTCTGTGCTCCCCTCCTCCTCTCGGCTTCTCGTGCTGACAAGCACATAACAGCTGAGGAAACACTCTGTTTCATTCCTCTGTGCATTTCTCTGTTGCCAGCACTAAGGCAAGAAAAAGTTCCTCCTGTGAAACACAAAGTTTCTACCTGTTCAGCTTCACAGGAAAGCAGCAATGATGAAGGAGGTAATTGCTAGAGCAGTTTACTGCTACAGCAGCTATCAGCACACCATGAGAACTCTTAAAATCTTCAGAGTAAAAAATCTACACACTCAAAACAACATCCATTTCACAAAACAAATCTGGGGAGCAGCCGTAGGCATAGTTATGTCACCCCTCACCAGGAGTGCTGCAAGAGACAAATGGGAATCAATCATCTAAACTTAGCTATGGTCAGAACACCCTTCCTGACCAGGACTTCAGGCAGCAAGTGAATTATACTGATGCCTACTTATGGCCTTCTTAAGATAATGCAAGGGTTTCTTACTGCCAGCTCCAAATTCCCAGTATAGGCCATATTTAGGCAATGAGAACAAATCACCGGTAAGATAGTACCCACTTCGCACAGCAGGGACAGACAGAGGCTTTTAAACTCAGGTCAGTAATAGAGATTCAAGTAAGGTTTATTTACCCTTGGTGTAAAAGCCTCCCCTATATCATATTTACCTCACTCTGCTCTGGTTACAGAAGGGATTTCACACAATGATGTAGAGCAGGCGGACATGGGGAAGAGGCCCACCACATGCTCTGGCCTGGCTTTGCTCAATCACAGTGTTAAAACAGACTGAATTGAGAAATACTCCTTTCTCAGCCTGCCCTTACTGCATGACTGAGTGTGCTCTCCTGCAGTTAAGTCACTTCCATCTTGTCTTACTGACTCTGACAAGTCTCTCCCTCTCAGGATTGTCTCCTGTCTGCCACTTTTTATGGCACTGAAGGCCACTGATAGAAAACTGCACATCTGCATGTCTAAGAGTGCGGTATACAAGGCATCATCCTGGAAGCCTGGTCCAGCACATGGGGTGATTTGCTCTTTCCAAGTCAGACAATTCAAAAGTCACGTATCCTCACCATTTGCATTTTGCAGTTAGCCTGACATGAGAATACATAGATCAAAGTGCTGCCTGCAACATCTGCACAGGAATTGAAGACACATCTTAACTTGCAAGGCAATTCTCACACCACAGAACTGGTAATTTGATCTGTCCATCTGGAACTTTTAAACAGCAATGAACTACTTTGATTTCATGGCCTTTCAACCACACTCTCCATGTTAATGTGATTTTTTCAGGAACTTTAAGGAGAACTTTAGCATCAGGAAATGTTTGGTTACAGCTTTATATGTCAGCATACTTGCCATTCCAGATGCTTGCAGTACCTTAGAAACAGTATTTCCACCCTAGGATATTTGCTGTGCACCCTGTTTTGAAGTGGTAAATTTCTGGTTTAAGTTCATACCATAGGAAAAAAGTACTGTGGACTGTCAGGAAGTTGCCAAGAGACCAAGCTGACAGGTGACAGTACAATATTTCAGAGCTACAAAATTTTCAGCAATGTGACTCAGAACACAGTTCTACTTGCAGATGCATTGAAACAACCTTTTAAAATAAGCTTCCAGTGTGTCCTGGTTTGAGCTGAAACTTCCT
>NW_010408374.1:3244-3476 GCF_000710305.1 Buceros rhinoceros silvestris | reverse complement strand
CCGCACCAGCAGCACCCAGTGCCACCAGGACCAGAGTCCATGTGCACCAGCAACCAGCATTTTCCTTCCCCCTTCGCAAAAGGGGTGTCCCCTGAGTCTGGGGGTGGCCTAACTGTCCCCCACGTCTCGCAGTGGAAACTCTCAGGATCATGGCTGAGCACAAGACACCGTGGGGACAAGCTCGAAGTGCCGGGCGGCCCAGGCACCGGGCAGATGTGCACCCCAAGCATGC
>NW_010408374.1:707-2950 GCF_000710305.1 Buceros rhinoceros silvestris | reverse complement strand
GGGCCAGCTGCCGCTGCATGCCATCCGTTTGCTGCCTGGCAGAGGAACCCGCCTGTCCCGGCCGCTTCTGCGGGAGCCTGGCCTTGGCCTGCTGACGGGCTCGCTGGGAGCCGGGGACAGAGAGCAGGGGGCTGTCAGCTCACCCTGCTACAGGATCCCATGGCTGGACGCTGCCAGGCCCCTGATGCATGCCCAATGACTCCGCTCTCTCCAACCTCTGCCCAACCAGACCTCTGGATTGCACCGGTGCCTGCCTGCCCGCCCTCCAGCCCAGCCCAGCTGAACAACCCCCCAGCACGATACAGTGGGACGAAGGACACGTCCTGCCCTGCCACAGCACAGCTCATGTCCTACCTGGCCCTTCTCGGCATCATCACCCTGGTAGCACTTGGGGCACTCCCAGCAGTTGGGGAGCTCGTCGTTGAGCAGCCCTTCCCCATCCATCTGTGGAGAGAAGCGGGCAGTCAGCAGCGGTCCTGACCCTCAACCAGGCCCACCCCAGCCCCCGGCGCCGCTCACCTGCAGGCAGCCGGGGTGAACAATCTCGTTGCAGATGCAGCACTCCATGAGCTTCTTCTCAAAGTCCTGCGAGTCCTCGTTCTGATCCACCTCCCCGCAAAGTGCACACGTGACCGAGTGAGGCAGCCTGGGCTACAAAGGAAAGCAGCGGTGAAACCGGGGCGAGGCGGGCCAGCCTGTCCTTCTCTCCGCTATTGACTGTATTGCGGGGAAGGGGCCAACCACCCCCCAGGAACCAGGATGAAATCACTGCCCTCCTCTGCCTGACAGGCCACACAGAATTGTTGCCAGGCTGCAGCAGGCTCCTGAGCAAAGGATGAGGCCGTGAACTCACCGCCAAGCACTGCCGGAGGACCATGGAAGAAACCACGTCGCTCCTCTGCTTGACAGGCCACACAGAATTGTTGCCAGGCTGCAGCAGGCTCCTGAGCAAAGGATGAGGCCGTGAACTCACCGCTAAGCACTGCCGGAGGACGCAGGACTGCTTCATGCGGCCCGGCCCGCCAAACTTCTTCATGTCCCTGCAGTAGTGGCACATGCCACACTCGCCCTGCATGCAAGCCTTGCATTTTCGGCACCGCACCCGCCTCCGCCGGGCGCCGGACACGATGGGAGAGACCGTCGACCTGACGGGTGTTGGGCGGGGGGTTGGCTTCATGGTGTGTGGTTTGGTGATGGGGATGGTGGGCAGGCGCACCCGCAGCCGGGCCTGGAGCTTTAGCTGGTGAACAAAATAAAGAGAGGGAAGCAGCGTGAGATGAGCAGACCACGGTGTCGGGCTTGGGTCAAAAAGCCTCTGATCCCCAGCAGCATCCTTCTGGGACGGGCCGTGATGGTGTGTGCTCCCAGCTGATGGGATTGGGGAAGGGCAGGCGCCCAAAAAACCCAGCCCAAGGAGAGCGTCAGGGATGCACTGAACATCCCAGTGCTGCAGCCACAGTGTGCAGAAATCTCCAGGTCTCTTCTAGAAAAGCTGCCTGAGCCGCTTGGGCTGCTGAAGGACCAGGAAACCATGCTGGATCCCTTCGGGGAGGCAGAGAGGCCCCTCCAAAGGGCATTCCCAGAGGATGGTTTGTCTCCAGACATCCAGATGGGTCCTTTCCCTCCCTTCCCCGTGCGATGGGGTCCCGGCTCTCCCCACATGCCTGCCCATGAGCCTGTCTCCCGGCAGGAAGGAAGGAAGCAGTGACCTGCGGGAGTCGTCCTGGCAGGCCACAGCAAGGCAGCCCACGGAGGGGAAGTCTGGCTGGTCCCTCTGCCCAGCGAGCTCAGGCCCAGCCCGGGGCCCTGCGTTACGAGCACAACCGGACAGGGAAGGGCAGGGACAGGCTGAAAGGTCCCTTTTCGAGGCATCTGGCCACTCTCTGCGGGTAGAGACCCCCAGGAGGGAGCAGCCTTCCTTGAAGTTGCACGAACCCTCATCTCGGGCTCCTGAAGCAGGCTGCACCCCAGTGACAGAGCCAAGGGCAGGGAATCAGCTCAAGCACACGCGATACCTGCCCAGGTCCCCTCCTGGCAGCTCCTACCTTATCCCTCTTGGGCCACTGGACGATGGGGACGCCTGTAAGTGCCAGTTTCGGGTCGCTGTTCGCGTATTCTTCTAGCAGCAGCTAATGGGGATAGAGAGGGGAGGGGGGAAAAAGAAAAAGAAAAAAAAAAAAAGAGACAAAAAACCCAGGTGTGAGCAGAGCAAAACTACGGCTCTGACCAGCTGCCAAGGAGGG
>NW_010408374.1:0-564 GCF_000710305.1 Buceros rhinoceros silvestris | reverse complement strand
AGCCCCCCCCACGGGAGACAGACAAGCTCTGTCGAGTCGATCTGCACCGGCGCTTTCATCCGACTGCGTCTCAGCCCCGAGGCCCCGCGCTGGGCGGTGGAGGGCGGGGAATGCGCTGAGCTTTTGCAATCCAGGGGGGATTTACCGGGCAAGATGCACCAGGGTCACCCTCCAGTCTGCTCCCTGGGTTAAGGGTGCGGCGGCAGCCGGACAGGGTTAAGGGTGCGGCGGCAGCAGGACATGGTGCCCCAGCACCCCCTGCACAGCCTGGTGTGAGGTGCCAGGTAGCCCGGAGCTGTTCCCCACACTGCCTCGGGGTTTGGCTTTGACTTTGAGAGACCCCTCGGCACCCACAGGACGGGCACGCTGCCCTGCGGCACCCTCGCTCCCGCGCTCACCCCGGTCCTCTCACTCCCCTCCACCAATGCAGCCCCCTCCCCATAACCGTTCACCACCCCGTTTGCCCACTCCCCACCCGATTTGCTGGTTGCAAAGGTTCTTTATTTACTTGGTGTTGCTATGGCTACGCTGGCATGAGGCTCCTGCCGGCATCCCCACGCGTGG
>NW_010408373.1:5445-6116 GCF_000710305.1 Buceros rhinoceros silvestris | reverse complement strand
AGAATGTAGACCCAGGACTGTTTCAGACAGAAGTACAGTGTGCAGGAGTCACCTGTTACACTTCCAACTTATGCTAAGGGTCTTCGTAAAAAACACTGCCAACTCCCTTTCTTGGTGGTACAGATTGTTCGTTTTCCTTCACAAACTTAGAACGTTTATAGATGGAAAGGACATCTTGACATAAAAGTCTTACTTTTTGTCTTAATAGCACCGAAGGAAGGAAGAAAAGCCAAATAAACATTCAGAAAAACACCGTGGACAAAGGAGCCGGTAACAATTCTACATTTCTGGGAATTTGCACATTGAAGTTTGTAAATTGCTGACATTATACTCAGTTCTGTGCTTGATAACTAAATGAATGGAAGGATTAGTGCTTTAAGTTGCAGTTTTTTACATTCAAATCACAGATTTTGCTTCATTGCCGGTCACACTTTAAAAAACCTGAGTTATTTTCATATAAAGTTCTGATGTTCATGCACTTTTAGGTTTTAGAATTAATGATACTTGATTAAGGTAGAATCTGAAATGATTTAAGCAGTATGACTGTGTAAACAGGAAAGATTCAAAGTCAAGACACTAAAAACTGGATTATATCTCCTTCTTTTACAGCCCTTTTTCTTCACAGTGGAGAAGTATAACTTTTAGTACGAGACCTGTAGCTTCTTAGTTTC
>NW_010408373.1:0-5268 GCF_000710305.1 Buceros rhinoceros silvestris | reverse complement strand
TACACTCGACAGCTCTTGAAGCTGAGGATGAAAAATGGAAAAGTGGTCCTGAAAAAAAGCCATTTGCCTTCAGGGCAGTTGCGGGGATTTGCCAGAGATGGAGAAGTCAGGATTTAGCTCCTGGTTGCCAGGCAACAGATAAGGAAGGAGCAGATCTCCTTTCTTAAAATACCTGAGCGGTCCTCCACCAGTGTTTCACATAAAGAGCCACAGCTTGAAAAACAAGCAACAACAAAAAAAACCATTTCTGTACAGACAAAATTACTCTGAACTTTTTAAAGAGGGAAAGGATCTGCACTTCATAAGCTACGTCCAAAGATCAATAGGAGCATCACTTCTTTTTCCTTTATATAATCTCAGTCACTGGTGTTGGTTGGTTGGTTGGTTGGTTGGTTTGGTTTTGATTGGGATTTTTTGCTTGGTTTTTGGTGTAATTGCTTCAATTACACCAAAAATAGTAATAAAAAGAAAGGTGAAGTTTTGGGGATTTTTTAAAGGTTTTTTTAATAAAAAAATCCCCTTTTAATAGTAAGGCCATTGATATGAAAAAAGGGTTAAACAGTATTGCTTAAATAAGTATGTAAAGAAGAGGATATTAAAATACTTCTAAAAAAAATATTTTTAAAGTCCAGCCCTCATTCCTCTTACACAGAAATAAACAAAAATAGTTACATTACTAATCCAGTGTTAAGTTCCATGTTTTGATCTTAAATTTTACAGCAGAATTTGTTACTTTCCATGCTAATCTAATTTACTGTATGTGGTTGCACTCAAAAAGGAAAACAAAGGTTTATCTAGGACAGGTGGTATTTTATGTTGAATTTATATTGCAGTATGTAAATATATCACCAGAAGTCATCCGGATATACACAACTGTAGAAAAAGTGGAATTTAAGTGAGGAATTACCCTTTTTAAGAAATCGCTGAAGTTCTGGGGTTTTTTTTTGTTTGTTTGATTGTTTACTGGAATGATTTATAGGTAAACAAATGTCATGATACCTTAAAAAACTTAACTGTTGGTCTTTTCCTATCTTCACTTTCTGGTAAGCTCTGGTAGGGGACAATATAACTTCATCCATGATCACTTCATCCATGGCACAGTGATCCTATGAATAAGCCTCTGAGGAAGTTTTCAGCAGAAAAAAACATCAGCATGATTGCTATTTTACATAACTAAGCATGTTAAGGTTTGGCATTGTATTTTCCAACATGCTTTGTTAAATATCAATGTTGACATTTAGGACTCTGCCTGAATGGCACCACAGGATCCTCAGTTTTGGTTTTGATCTGAACCATTCTTATGCGTTACCTCTTCTTTCTTATTACAAGCAAGCCAGATCTGCAAATTTTAAACAAAGAATGCCTTAGATTTCCTGATCGTCCATAAGCTGTAATTTATAATCTGTATTTCTACAAATTGCACTCAAGTAAGAGGAGATCCCATGAATGATATTTGATAAAAATACCTTTGGCCCAGGACAAAAAACCACATAGACGTAAAAAGTTCTTAACTTCTGTCTGAAGACACTTCTCCATTCCTCACATGTTGTGACATAGGCCTAAAGCTTCTTTTCTTCTGGTGGTTTCTTAGTATTACATTCACTAGTACATTGCCATACTTTGTTTTGGCACATTGTTTTGTACAAAGGAAGCATGAGATAACTCAAAATTTCAGAAACTTCCTTTTCTTTTTGTTTTATTCACACTGAATATATCCGTGGGATTTCGGTGCTTTATCTCATTATAGCTAATTAAAAATATATGTGTTACAACAAGATTTTACAAATGTTTAATATCATATTTCAAGTGTGGATTTTCACTGAGCCGTTCTCTTAAAAGAAGTGAGACTGACTGAAGTATTGAATCGCCACTTGTGAAATCTTTATTTTCAAGGTTTACACTGGTGTTTTTGCAATTTATAGATGCATTAAACTTTCATGGCTGTATTCATTGCATTTGGGAAATATGACAAAGTCTACCAGATTTTATAGAATATTGAATAATTTAGTTCTCTCTTAGTCATTCAACTATTTAACTCGGTACTTAGAATTAAAAAAAGAAATCTGAAATTACATACTTTTTTAAGAGAAGTCCTTTAGAAAATCTTTAAGATTCCTCTTCAGAAGACATTACATTTTTATGCCAATATGCTAAATAGAATCTTTTTTAAAACACAGTCAGTGAAATATTTTTAAAATTTCACAGCCATCAGAGGTATTCAGTGATGCTAATATATTCCTTTTCGACCCATCTGTAGAGACCTTCACTTTAAACCTTGTTGATTAATTAATTTTTAATATAGTGCTAAAAATTGTGCTAAAACATTATTTCAGTTTTCATTAATTAACCACCTTTTTTGCTAAGCTTTCTAGAGATGGTGGAAGAGGTTTGATTTCTCCACAAACCCTCCTCTTTTTTCTACTCTTCTTTCTTACTCTCATTTCACTAGAATCCCACCCCCAAAGGAAATTTTGACTGAGTTGTTTTACTTAATAAAGTATTATAAATGAGATGGAGCAGACAAATATTCCCAACACTGTCAAATTAAGGGCAACTTGTTGAATCTATGAGGGGGAAAAGAACATTTTCATTTGTATCACTTACAGGTGTTTATGAGAATGTTTTCAATATAGAGAAAGCACTGGAGTAATAAGTATGCCATGTTGCACTTCCTGACCAAGGTAAGAATTCACAGCAGAAACTACAAATCAGCAATTCTCAGTGGTAGGATGTGTGATACTCTTGAAAAAGCGTAAATTCAGTTTTGAGGAATAACTTAGGATCCTAAAGTTCATTAAGACAACATATGCTGAGGTACATCACTTTCTTATCTGAGCCAAAACAATTCTGCAAATAACCAAGAACTTTGTGTTAACTATGAAAAAACTGTTTAGGTAAAATTACCTGTTGATATAAATCTGTACTAACTGTTAAATGAGTTGCAAAACTAGAAGTTTTTCTTGGATGTTAACAATATTCCAGACACTGATACCAGAATGCTAGTAGATGTCTATGTTTATAGGAATCATAGTAAAAAACTAAAAGAAACTGTAGTGTGAAGCCAGAGAAGTAAAAAGTATTTGCTTTTAAAGGACAATATCTTGCAATTATCAGAATGAAGTTTGTTTAACAATATGTTAAAAGCTAGCACAGCCCAAATAACTGCTATCTCTCCTTATTCACCTGCTGGATAATGATCATCTTGACACACAGTCAGTCTCTCACAGTTCAGATAATGTCACTTCGTTTTGTACTTTCTTCATCATACGACGTTTAGCTGCAGAGATTTATAGCCCTTTGAGAAAAACCACAGATTAGACACTCGAGGATATATAACCCGCGTAATTATAAAAAATATGTAACAATAGATCTTTGTTAAATTATTTGACAGTAATAGGAACATAAAAAAGAAAAAAAAAAACAAACTGAATAAGGAACAAGAATTATTTAATCCATACCTCCTGAATTCATTAAACATTATAAATTTCATGATAATCAAAACAGTATTTTTCATCAAAAAATTCATTATTTCAGTCTTGTCAGAAAACAGATGTCCATACTAATTTCCATTGACATTTTCATTACAACCAAAATGTATATTATCTATAAAATCACAGAACTGCAGTCCAGTAATTTGAAACTTGTTGTCTGACAATGACAAACAAAACCAAGTCAGTTCAGTGATGATGCTGTTATTCCTGTGAAACTATTATTACAGTGCTTACACATTTGAAATGGAAATCCTAATCAAAGAAGATTAGTAAAGTTTCAAGTATTAAGGGCATTAATAATCATAAAACTTAGCATTTCAAAGAAAAACAATTTTAGCTTTTTGCATAAGTCTATTCTGTAATCAAATTTTTAGCA
Source organism: Buceros rhinoceros silvestris (assembly GCF_000710305.1). Lineage (NCBI taxonomy): Eukaryota > Metazoa > Chordata > Aves > Bucerotiformes > Bucerotidae > Buceros > Buceros rhinoceros. The sequence continues at coordinate 1,401 of NW_010408373.1, read as the reverse complement.
AAAAACCTCCTTCAATTCTTCAGAGGTGTTAGGAAACTCCCTTAATGGAAATAAACAACTTATTCAGGAGAATAAGGTATGTATCTTATTTGCTGATATTTTATTCTTATTACCTTGTTTTCTTTTTACTAATCTACATTAATCCTGCTCCCCGTGGCTGATCTCCCCTAGGAATGTAGGACAGTCTGTACACCTGATACTGAGTAAATCTTACATGAAAGAGTCATGTTGTGGGGATTATTTATGAAGTCACCAAGGATCTCAGACAAAGGAAATCTGCAAGAAATTACTAGTAGTAATTTGAGTGAGTAGGAGTTTTACTTCATTTTTTCTTGTTCCACCAAATTCTGAAAATATATACTTGTAATATTGTGCTTATAATATATGCACAAATAACAATGAACTATTTTAATAAAATGAACTATTTTTAATAAAAAATGAAATCCTGAAAGAGTCAAAATGAGCAAAGTGTCCAAATATTTCTCAGTAATGGATTTTTCTTGAAATATTACAAATTGTGGAGTTTCCAGGGAGTTTAGAAATTTACCTTTTGATGCTCTTGCCTTATTATATCACTCTTCTACTTTGTGAATAAAAGGTGAAATAAATACATTTTGCTGATTTGATGTGCATCCTTTGTATCTTTTACAAAGGCTAAAATAATAAAAAATGTCCTCCACTTTTATTTTGAAGGGACCAAAAATTGCACCTTGGTCCTCTATTTAGCTTTCAGATCCACTAAGATATAATTAAAAAGTTGAGACTCTCTCTTAACTTTGAAAGAAAGCCATATATTTATACTTTTTTTTCCTGCGACTTTGATCTAAGTGGAACAAATTCTATGGAGCAGGTACAAGATAGAAATCCTTCTGTTCTTACTAAGAATGTAGCAGAATGCAGTTTAAGCATCTTTAGTATTTATATTTCTTGCGCTTCCTTAGCCAATCAGTAACTTTTAAAATTCTTTTGAAACGTAAATCCTTTCATGAAGGAACTTCGGTGACCGTGAACATATAACATGAACTGTGAAGTGCGTTCAGCTTTCCAATAATATGAATGAAACTGACAAAGCCAATTCTCCTAAACTTACTAAAATCCCAGACTAACAGAAGAAATCTGTCATTCTAGAAAGCATGCAAATATTTTTAATAACAAAAGCTATTAAAAAAAGAAACAAACAGAAAATGACGACTGTCTTGAAGAACAAATCCTTCTCAAAAAAATAAATAGAATTTTTTTCTGTTTTTTTTTGTTTCTTTTATTTCCAGAAGTATAATTACAGAAGAGTGATGAGAAGAAAACATGGAAAGAAACACTACAAATTAAATCTTGAAACATGTAGTCATTTAAAACAATAATTGTATTATACTTTACTGTCACCGGTTTGGCCGAGGTGAAACA
>NW_010408372.1:543-1621 GCF_000710305.1 Buceros rhinoceros silvestris | reverse complement strand
GGAGCTGAAAGGGCTCTTCCAGCCTGAACGGTTCTGTGACTCGATGAATTTCTGCCTCTCACACTCCACGTCCTGGATGTTTTCCTCACAGACGACTCTTCTACAAAAGTGGACGTGAAGGAACCTTACGAGGCGGATGCCAGCACTTTGTAAGTCCAGCGCGCCGCGCTCAGCTCGCTGGGGTCGTTAGTGCCGCCTGGCTGCCGGGGTTAAGGCCCCGCCGCGGGAACCGCTGCCATCTGCACATTGCGGCGCCGCTGGAACGTCAGGAGCTGTTTTTACTGCCGTGGCCCTGCAGCATCCGCAGCCGGTCACGTACCCAGCGCACGCGCTGTCTCCTGTGTCAGCACAGCGGGGACATGGCCCCTGCTCGGGAAAATCCGGCTGGAGGAAGAGAAATGTTTTCCCCAACCACCTTTCAGCGGTGGAAAATCAAACAAACATGGAGAGTTTTGGAGCTGGAAACCTGATGTACAAACCACTCTTAAAAATTGATGAAAATTCCACGTTTAACAGCAGAATAAAGGTGTTTGAGACTTCTTAGGGGCTTTATTTTCAGACAACCATCATAGTTTGAGGCCTCACACTGTGGGAGCCTGCAGTCGCCCTCGGGAGCCGAGTGTGCACGTCCCCACGTGCCTCTCAGCACTGCGGAAGGTGCCCGAGGAGCTCTGGAGGCCTCATGCTCTGTTTGCCTTCCAGTTCCTTTCCGGAAACCTTGGAGGCCGGCGACATCTCCCCCTCTTCCTTCTCCACGCAACAGTCTCCGCACATCAAGACGGTCAGCGAGAGCGAGCTGAGCACCACGGCGACAGAGCTGCTCCAGGACTATATGATGACGGTGGGGTGGCCTTGGGCACAGTGGCGGGGGGGGTTCCTTCCTCCTTGGGTGGTTCTTGGGATCTTCTCCCCCAGCTCCGTGGTGGGTGGCACCAGCTTGGCCGTTGGGGTGAGCTGGGGGGTTGCTGCAGCTCTTAGTAAATCACAATAAGTCCAGTAAACGCCATTCCCGGGCTTCCTGTTGTCTCCTAAATGACATCGGTGACGTTTGCGGCCTGTGTCTCCTGCAGCTCCGAAC
>NW_010408372.1:0-245 GCF_000710305.1 Buceros rhinoceros silvestris | reverse complement strand
TCCCCCGCACCGGGTTTTGTGGGTGCCCGCTGGTCCTCGGCCAGCCCTGACGCTGCTCTCGGATGTGTGTGTCGAACCTGCGGTCCCAGGAGGGGATTTCAGAGTCCTGGAGGGAGAAGTGTTTTCTTTGCGGGGGGCTCTTCAAGTCCGCACGCTCTGATTTGAGCTTTAATAAGTTGAAGGAGCATCAGGAACAAGAACCTGGGGGGTTGAGGCAGGCGACCTGACCCGTGGGCTCTTGCCTC
>NW_010408371.1:0-711 GCF_000710305.1 Buceros rhinoceros silvestris | reverse complement strand
GTTTGGGAGGCGGGTGATCCTTCCAGCGTGACTCCTCGCACGCGCTCGTTGCTGCTGCCGCAGCCCTGTCTGCACAGCACGTGAACCCCTGTTTCACTGGAAGAGGAATACACCCGCTCTCGTGCTGCCTGTAGTGCTCTGCTTTTGAGGTGTGCGGGTGCATCTGTGCTGGGTTTTCTTAACTAATCACCTTGTGTTTGGTTTTAGCATTGTTTGCAGTCCCCAAAAATTACAAGCTGGTGGCTGCGCCATTGTTTGAGCTCTACGACAACGCACCAGGATACGGACCCATTATTTCCAGCCTGCCTCAACTCTTGAGCAGGTGTGTGGTGATGTATTTGTGTGACACAGGGGGACCCCAGAGCCAGGCTAACCAGCAAGGTCTCTGCTGTCCCAAAGAGCTCAGAATCTCCCTCAGACAGGTCGTGAGGGACAGGGTGCTGATTGCAACTTGCTGCCACTGGTCACACTGGTTTCTGTTCCTTCAGCAAGTGCCGGGGAACACCAGGCATCCCACAGCCTGCCAGCTGTTCCTGGGGGACGTGGTTCTGTCACACGCCTGCTCTGATGGAAGAAGCCTGTCAGCAGGATGCCGGCACTGGTATTGCCCGTGACAGGCTTGTGTCGTGCTGGGGTTTTTCCTCCATCCAGTCCCAGTTCTGGCAGCTGTAGCAGCAGGGGCTTCCCCTTCCCCTGCCCTAAAGGCAGCAG
>NW_010408370.1:0-5817 GCF_000710305.1 Buceros rhinoceros silvestris | reverse complement strand
GGGGAAATAAGGTTTCCCGTGGGTGGCTGTCTCTTCCACGGGCTCATTCCTCCGGAGAGTGCTCCCCAAACCCGGGGGGAGCCTCTGGCAGTGCGGACCATTTGCCGGGTGCAGTCCTTGGGGTCCAAAGCAATGAGCTTTGGGGGTGCATCAGGTCTCTCCCCAGGGTCCGCGAGGAGACCTGAACTCGCACACCCTTGTCTGGGGAAGGGCAGGAGCCCGGGAGAGATCCCAGAGCCAGGGGAGCTGGAAAGGCTCTGGCTGTGTCCCCTGATAAGGGCAACGGTATCTCGGTGAAAAGCGGAGCTGGCCCCGGCTCCGGGAAACTGCTTCTGGGATCAACCACAGCATTGCGAAAATCTGCAGTGTTCGCACTGAAAACCTCCTGTCTTCAAAATACTCCATTGTGTAACTGGTTTTGCAAATGCTGTGGTTGGACTCTTGTGTAAGGAAATTGCCAATATTGGTTTGTACTACTAGCCAGGCCTAACCTACAGAGTTATGTGGGCATTTAGCTTTCAAAGATGCAATATAGCAAAATACTTAAATTGATATTACCAAAATTGTCTTCCCCCTCTCCCTTCTTTTCTCAATTTTCATCTTTATTAAAAGTATAGTGCAGTGGCATCAGAAAAAAAAATCTGCAGAGACACCATTTCTTTATCCAAGGAAAAATATCTTTGGAATTACATCCTTAACCGAAACTTTCTTTGAAACACCGGTGTCTCCAGAGAGCTACGCAGAGCAGTCCATGAGCTTACTTACCGCCTGTCTTGAAGGAAGAAGACTAGAGCCAGCAACACAGCAATTGTGACCCAAAGATATGCTGCTATCTCTCTTGAAGTCAGCTGAGTTTTGTTCTTCCCAATTTTGTTCACTCTCACCCCAGTACTTTACTGTTTTTCCAAATAATTCTAAAGATACTGGATGAATGTATCAAATTAAACCTTAAGTAGAAATAGGTAAAAGTGGGAAAGTAGTTTAATTTGCTACAATTTTTATCTAGATAGTGTAAAAAAAGTTTTGAAATTTTTTATGCTAGTAGAAAATGTACTTACCTGCCATATTAAAACAGAGTATAAAACTCCAGTGCAATACATAGAAAATAGTTTAATTTAATATAAACGAGAGAGAAATGAGTAATTAGCCAGCATATGCTATGCTGATAAAATCTGGCAACTTAACAGAATGAACGCGACCGTCCTGGGAGCTGCCCTGCTTTCAGGGGATTTCTTGAAAACTGATCTCGTTGAAAGGCTACAGCTATTCCTCCAAAGAAAGCCCTAGGAATTTGTAGCCTGGCCAAAGGGTCAGACTCTTAACAACAGGACAAGTGACTCATTGTCGTGGTTATGTGTAAAACACAAGTTCACAGAAGTTTCTGCGCAGTACAACACCGCAGATAACTTCTAACGTATTTTGGTGACAAGATGCAATCTTTCCTCTTTGCTGGTGGATTCTTTGAATAAAACAAAGTGGGCAGTGCTACACATGGGGAATTTCTCCAGCGAATTCAGGAGAGCCCGAGGCAGCTCTTAAAGGTTTCCTCCCCCGCCTTTAGTGTCCTGGTGCATCGCCCAACACCCTCACAGCTGCCAGATTAGACTGTGCTTTCCCTTCACATGGATAAAGAGCACTTTGTCATGACTGCATTAGGACAGCATCATAGTTCTCCAGTAAGTCACTGTATGTTTTGTCTGCACGTGGTAAATGTGCTTTTTTGCAAAAGCCTGGTCTCCGCAGCTGGGGCTGAGCTGTGTAATGACTGGGTAGGAGCTCCATGACCCTGGAGTATAAATTGCAGCTTAGAACATTCCAAAACCTGATTTACCCTCAAAAACCATGGCCCTGCCCTTCTCACCAGTTGGTTAAACATCTTGTCTCCAGCCGCTTTTTGATTGCTATTAGAATTCCTCGGTAGAGGTGGGTTTACCGCAGACTTTCTCAGTTCCTCACAATTACCTTCATCAGCAGTTTGGCTTGCTGCATTGTAAGGATTGAGTAATAACAGGTTAGGGATCTGGAGCACGGCCACTCAGAAAAAAGGGGCATATCGATGCAGATATTTGGTTGATATTTAGTATTAGAAGAGAATAAACTCAGTGATCTGGTGCTCTGAACACGGCACTGTCTTTAAGAAAGCATCAAATGCTTAAAAATTTGCATCCAAAGAAATCAGTGTGTTGTGCCCAAAGTATTGAAATTGAAAGCAATGAATCTTCTCTCTGTGTCAAATCTCTCTCTTTGTTTTATGAACTCGGTGCTATCTGGCTTTGTGTATCTTGACAAACCAGCCAGGAGATCCAAACAACAACCGTGCTGGAAACAGATGCGGAATGGCAGAGTTGTCCCAAATCCTGTCCCTCAGCGGTGAAGGGTCTCAACAGAAGGCCGGAATCTGGATAGCTTCACTGCCGACACACGATAGCGTATGTGATGCGGATGTACGTGTGCACGTACGTGAATTTCTCTTATGTTTATATCCCTCCACTTGCTCAGTCCTCCTCCTCTTCCCCATCTTGAAGACAAAATGCAAATATGTGAAATTCCATCTTTATTTTTCTCTGTGGCCATTAGGAAATGGTCTCGGTTCAGGAAATTAATTTCCTGCTGGGACGTAAGTTGATGCCCTGTTCCACACTGCAGATAGGAATCTGCTTTGACTTGGTAAGGACAGGTGCTGCTCTCAGGAAATGGAATGTTTCTTTTTTATGATTTTACAGCCCCTGTGGCTACAGGATGGTAAGAGGTGCCTCAAAGACAGGTTTTGTCCCACAGAGACACAGAAGCCTAGCAAAAACGTGTTAGAACAGGACTGTATGAAGGGAGGGTGCCACAACTCCTGCTGTTTCTGAGAGTAGATCCTTGAAGTCTGAACCTGACACACGGTTACATAGTCTCATTGTACATTGTCTCTATTGTTTGTGGCTTTGAATGTTAAAACTTCTGAGCAGAAAGACAAAAATATTTTGTCAGCAGCTCTGACGGGCAGGTCGATGAATTCTGCTGCAGTGAGTTAGTCAAGTTAGTATCATCCTTTATTTCTGAGGATTGCAGTTCTTAATGAGCAGGTGTCTGGCCGCTGTAGGGAGGTTCTAGGTGAGGAGAGCGCAAAAGGGGTGATAAGTGGATTTTTTTTCCCTGCCACTCTCAGTTCTTTCCAAATACGTATTTGGGAGGAAAAAAAAAGAAGATGATTGAGAACGGCAAAAAATAGGGCATGGGGGCACAGTGGCAGTAGTGATGTGAATCTGCTTTGAGACTGTTACAGGTTTACAAGATGTGGGTGATTTTCAAGTTAGAGAAGTTTGAGAGTGAAGGATGGGAAGGTGTTCTCAAACGAAAGAAGTTCTGCTTTTTATGACAGATTAGTTGAAAAGTGACCAGACAGGAACTGCAAGTAAGAAGTGCCAGTAGGTTTCCTCACCGAGAGATTTACTGAGCGATAGCAAAGTGGTATGAAAGTGGTACAGAAACTCAGTATAATGGCCACGATAGGACTGGCCAGGTGCAGCATTTCACTGCTGCTGCTTCACGTTAATAGTGTTAACTGCAGCTTTATCTCCACTGAAAAACCCCTCATTCACTATTCAATAGGTGATATGCTGTGTGTATTCTACTAGAGGTCCTACTAGAAACCAGACCTTGCCGTTTCAGTGGGAATTAAGGGTGTAAGGCCAAACAGGGGCAAAATCATCGCCCCTTTGCCCAGATAATGCCTTGTAGCTGAGATCCATAGATAAAAATCTGTATACTTAAGGACAACATGTGTTATCTCTCTCTTTTTTTTTTTCCCATTGTTTTAAAACCCCTGATAATTAGCACTTCCTAGACGCCCTAAAACAATGCCTCGGGGTCTGTGCTTCGTGTGTCTCTTTCCTCAACTGATAGAGTAGCCATATGTTGGCAGGAAGAATATTCGGGGCAATATTCCCATTGAACGCAAGAGGTGAAGAGGTGAAGTCAAGCTGTTTGTCTCTTCTGGCTGTGTTTTGAAAAATAAAAAGGTACTGTATTTAATATTGCAATTTTTTACTTCCTGTGCTTATGTTCTCCTTTTTTCTATAACATGTGTTTAACACCCTGTAAAGGAATAAAATTTTTGCTTCCTTCTTTTATATATCGATTGTGTTGCTTTCAGTCTGATGTTTCAGCAACTCACATAACTTTAATGAACAAGAAGTTATCTGTTTGAAAAACTGGTGGTTTTAAAGAACATAACCACAGATGCAGGAAGACACCTCTATGGTCGGCCTTCTTGATGTGCTAATTCAAAAACAAATATTGAAAATGTACTGGAAAACTAAAGCCTGAAGCCCACCTACGGCTCAACGTCTCAATTTCGGCCTTATCTGTACTGGCAAGTATTCGAGCTTCCGTTCAGAAACGCTGATTTTTTGTTTTTAACCAGACGGTAAAAATCGAATTTTACCAGAATTACTATCCAGAACTAATAACATGTTAGTTTCATTACCATTATCCGAAGACACTGGAATTACTGTCTTGTTTAACAACTTCAGATAGCAGTTGTCACCTGGTTTAACAGTTGCAAACAGGAGACAGGGAAGGACAATACCACTGGGATGCAGAGGTCAAATTCTAATCTGATAAAAGCCTTAAAAGGGAAAAAACCTTCAATATTTGATTACCCCAACTCTTTGAACAGAGCAGACAAGACGTTCAAAAGATTTTCTGTTAATACTGTGCAAAAAAGGCTTATTTAAGCCTGTCTGTTAAATCAAAGTCAGATAGATTTGGCTCTTCAGGAACAATTACTTCCCATAGAGAAGCAGCAACTGTGCTAGGAACTCATTTAACCGCTCTGTGTTCTAGCTAGCTGTTTACTAATTAGTAATGACGAGAAAAGATAATGCACGCAGATCAATGTCTGTGCCCTCTACTGTATTGTTTTTAAGTGAGTTAGAGACCTAAACCAAACAGAGTACTCCCTATTTGCATGGAACCGTGTAAATATTTCCTATGGAAACCTGAAACCACCTGAAACCCCGGTAGTTTGGCTTTGGAAGAAAGTTCCGTGTACACCAAGGCACCCACACACGGCGGCGGAGAACGTGCCGCTGGACGTGCCGGTCTTGGCTATAGCGGCAGGCACCTCCCGAGACCATCACAAGGTGTTCTGATTTATTTTCAGGCATTTCAGGAAACTCGTGATGGTTGCTTACGAAGTAGTAGATTGATTGATTGAATCTATCTTCAGCACAAAATCAAGTGGGGTTTGTTAGGGTTTGTGGCATTTTGGGGTGTGTTTTTTAGATTTATATTGTGTTTGTAGCGAATCTGAGCATTAAAGGTAAAATGTAAACTTGACAAATCAAATTAATCTAAGTGGCCATATGAGTTTCATGGAAAGCCGCAAAGTTAAAATCCAGATTTTGAACACTGGGGTCTATGTGGTCGGTGTATAAAATACTCAGTAGAAATTTCTCTCGTGATGTGATACTCCCCAGAGAGGTGCGGAGATCCCTGAAAGCGGACAGGGATAAAGCTCATTTACTGAACGTTTGAACGCAAAGTCTTCTGCGCTGATTCCCGCGCACGTTCTTTCTGAGCAGCTGTTAAAACAACGCGGTTATCCAGGTTTAGCCATGTACGTGCTGAAGGCTGTCGTTCAGTTAAGCCCGCACCTCCCTCGGCCGTACCGATTCGGGGCGGGGTTCGCCCTGACTGAGGCGACACGTCTCACGGTCTTTGCGCCGGCCTTTTCCTTAGTTCTGAGGTGGCCTGCGGGAGGGCAGGCCTGGGGCATTCGACTGGCCGTTGATGATCGAGCGCTGTCGGGTTCTGAAGACACCAAGC
>NW_010408369.1:0-472 GCF_000710305.1 Buceros rhinoceros silvestris | reverse complement strand
GCTGGGGGGTGCAGATGGGGCTGGGTGGGCATTTGGCACTGGGGGTGTGTGTTTGCCCCATTCAAAGTCGCATTTAGACCCACCTGTACGTGTCCTCCCTCTGTGTCCCCACAGGGTTGGCATCAACACCTTCACCCGCCTCTGGTCATCCAAGGAGTGAGGGTGGCACGTGGGCGTTCCCAGGCCAGTGGCAGCACTGGGGATGCAGCCCCCCCTCCTGCCCCACCACCTGCTTCTCCCAATAAAACTTTGCTGCAAACACCCACCTGGCTCCTGTCGTGTCGTGTCTCAGTGCCCATGGTCCCCTGTCCCCCCACGGCATCCCATGGCCTGTCTTGTCACTGGGGTGGCCTTTGGCAGGAGGCCCAGCAGGGGCAGCCACTGCCCGGCTACAGAAGGGGCTGAGCAGGCACACGGCCACCCCCACTGCTGCTGCCCTGGGCACCCTCAGCTGCTGCCTCCTGCTCGCCCT
>NW_010408368.1:1798-10203 GCF_000710305.1 Buceros rhinoceros silvestris | reverse complement strand
AATATAAATATAATATAGATTTTCTATTATTGGTATAAACCATTGACTTTTTTCTTTTTTTTTTTTTCTCTCAAGTTTGAAACAGGGTTGTTTCAAATCCTCTGTTTTTATTGACTTTGGTACCTCCCTCTCTCCCTTAGTCATGGGCTCTCTGACAACTGTGTTTCTCTGGAACTGTAAATTCTCCAGCCTCTAAGGTTGCTGTTCACAGAAGTGGGTGACAGGATGTCCTTGGCAACAATACCTCCTTGTGGGAGGACCCAAGAATGGCATAAAATTCACTGCATTCCATGTGGACATCATGCTGCTGCCTTCAAAAATAAAAAACGAGAGGAGAAATCCAGATGTAAAAACAAATAGAGAGAGAAATGTCATGCTTAGATACGATTTAGTAGGAGAGAGAAAATCTATCAAAGAAATGAAAGAAGAAATCGTAATTCTGATGGTCTTGCCTAAAACAGTGAAGACTGCTTAACTGTTGTCAGAGTGTAATGTTGAACACTGTCTCTGAGGGGAGCTCTCTGCCTGCAGTTAACGGTATTATTGTAATTATCTGTATGGACGGATTCCCTGCCATCTGCTATCAGCCCAGCAGAAGAGAGTACCTTTTGTCAGCTATTTCCCAAGAGCAAATTTGCCGACAGGCTTATAGTTGACTTGTTTTTAAAGGCATTGTCTTGTAAGTTTTGGGATAGTTTTGGTGCTGGATAAAGTGCATGGAGTTATCTAGCTGAACTGTGTTTTTTACCTTCCCTGTGTCAAAGCATAGATTTTTGTAAGTACGTGTAAGTGTGGGCTGTTTGACAGTAGCTGATCAGCTAATGCCAGTGACAGCATTTACTCTGGGAATCATCTATCTGTGTGTGCTGAACAGCGTCTTGGAATGTGCCTTCCAATGATGATGTAGTTGTGATATATCCTGACTTGGGGTCTTTGAATTGCTTCTCATTTGAATGTCTAAAATAATTGAAATACTATAAATATTCCCATCTTTCTGCTTCCCTCTTTGTGCCACTAAAAGGGCACTGTCCTTTATGTTTCATTGTTTGTGACAAATGTAGTTATGGAAGAATATCCATTTGATGGGAATTACAATAAAATGGATGAAATTGCATTGGACTGTCATGCAATCGACAAGATCTTAAAGTTCTAGCATCATTTTATTGTTGAGGCTGTCATTTTCTGTTGCTCGTACTGTTGCTAGCTGCTGTCTAGGCTGCATCTTCTAGTTCTGTTTTAGGGGCATGACTTGTTCGTCTGGCCATCCCAGCTTATGTCCCACTCATTTCTAAGGGGTTGGTCATATTCAGACCCTTGTTGCTTGACTTTGCTCACACACTCAATTAGAGTCACAGAAGGCTGTCTTTGGAAGGGACCTCTGGAGCTCATTTGGTCCAGTCTGGCTCAGGCAGGGCCTGCAGCCCACCCAGGACCCTGTCCAGCTAAGGTCACACAGTTGAAAATCGCCAAGCTAGACTTTGGATCACAGAGGACTGAGGATTCCATATAGTTTTCCCAGGCTGGTTGATTGTCTCACCTGCACTGCCCCACCACCCTGCCGCCCCAGGGTGCTGCTATTTAGCCTAAGGTAATTTGTCTTCATTTTGCAGGTCAAGCCTTAAAGGTATCAGCAGAGGCATTTACCAGTGATCCCTGTGATCTGCCTAAGAGGCAGGCTGTTGTCCAAGCAGCGCGATCTCTGCTTGCAGCTGTCACAAGGCTTCTAATTCTGGCGGATATGGTTGATGTGGCATACTTACTGGAACATCTAACTGTGGTGAGTAGAATTTAACTTAACTCAGACTCTCTTTAGTTGGAGAAGTGTCTGCTGATGGTTTTTTCTGAGTTTAAAATTCTTTTTTTTTTTGGAAATTGCAGATCCCATGCTCATAACACCTTGGCAATTGGTAAAAGAGTAGATTCTGGATAAGATCTGTAGAACTTACCAGGAAGAAAAGTAGTCTTCTACTTCTGTCTCAGCATACTTGATCTGGGGAAGCAGATGGTTATCTATACAGTTCTATTTTAACTTCCTTTTATTTCTTATTTCCTATTTTCTTGTTTAGCTTTTTATGTATGAAACCTACTTTATGTTTGTAGCAGCAGTAGGGAATAATTTATTTGTAGAGAACCTTAAAGGTAATTTTATGTGGCTATTTACGGAGGGAGAGAACTGAGTAGGTAAGGGTCTGTCTCTGTATTCAAGTCAGCTTGTGAGAGAGATCAGCTGAAGAGAGAGGGAGACAATGTGTTGGAGAGGCCTTTGGCAATGTCCCAGCCCCAGCTATAGTTGTCCACTGCAGGCAGAAGACTGGAAAGTCCTAACACTGGTAAAGCTTTTTAAATTGTGCCGTAGAAAATATTCTCTGAAAGCCACTGAATTTTTTCACTCAAGGGAAAAAAGTGTTTCGGAAGTGCGTATCATAATAGTGCTATGTTTTGGGTCATCTTTTTATTTCCACCTGGCTCTCTATGGAGAAGGAGTGGCTTCATTCTTCTATTCCCATATAAAACTAACTAGTGGTTGTGCCACTCTTGCTGAATTAGGCAAAATGTCCACTCTTCTGTTATTCAACTTCAAAATACTTTCCTGTCTACATTAACCTGAGTTCCTGTAATGTCAGCCATAGTGTCCCCATGTGAGCAGACTTCCTTTGTTTTTTTGAACAGCGTGATTTTAATCTTGCTAGAGTCATGTGTCTGACCACAGAAATACATTGACTGAAGTTCTTCTCTGGCTGCTTACTTCATTCAACCTGGTTTGTCTGTTGGGGAGAGTAAGTTTTCTTTGTTTTTTTCCCTGACATCTTCAGTAACGTGTGACGAGGCTGATAAGAAATCAATAGAACTTTGAATTTTTTAATATTTATGGGTAGAGGTAAATAAGTAGTGCCACCTCTAATAATGCCTCTTGCCGCAGGAGGACACACTGACTTGAAGGGGACCATTTTGAAGCAAATACAGTTTGGTGAAGACAGGGAAATGAAACTGTAGCTCCCAATCACAGTAGGAACAGTATTTCATAATAAAACACTGTTGTGTGGGCTTCAGTGTTGTGTTTGAAACATCCAACATTTACAGTTGTTGGAGATTCAGTACAGGCTAAATGAATGCTGACTTACAGAAGCCTCTGTGGTGTTACATATGTATAAAGTTTGTTGGCTGTTAGAGGAGTGTTTGAGCGTTTGTACTGTGTGAGGAAAATTTTCTTAAATTACGATATTTTTCACTGGTAGCCTATTACATTTTTACATATGTATTTGCATAAGCCTAGATGCACCTTTCTGAAATGTTTTCAGTATGTTTTACATAAAAGAACTAAAATGGGGTAGTTTTATTTCCTAGACTTTCAGTATTTCTAAACAACCATATAATTCACTTAGTGATTTCCATTTGAAATTGAAAATCTAACTGAAAATCATAAAAGAACACGAAGAATCATTCAGGAAAAACGCCAACACTGCAAAGAGTGCAATTAAGTTATCTTCTTCTTCCATACTTTAATTTAGTTCTCTTAATAGGCATGAAAACTGAATTCTTCAATTAATGCTTAAAATAAATCAGTGTGACATAACACTCCAAAACGCTTATGTAAAAAGACTCATCCTAGTCCTTAGAGGAAGGTGGTACATTTTCCATATTTATTTAGTCTCTACCCTGACTGTTGAACTTGCCAGCAGTGGTATTAGCTGTAGTGGAGTCCTTTTATGTTGACATCCAATTAGGAAATGAACTTAGAGTTATTTCAACATATGCTACTGAAAACCTTCAAATTATAACAACTTTTATTCATAACTAACTGAGACAGATTTAAATGCAATTAAATATTTTAATGAGTCTTAACTTTGCTCTTTTGAAAGTCCTTAACTTTAATCACTCTACTTTAAAACTCCCTCAGGAATTCATTTTTTCTTCAGTGTGGACTTGCTCCAACAAAAAGACATTGTATTTGCACAGTGGCTGCAGTGTAGAAAATAGACCTCATCTTTGCTGTATCAGCAGAAGTTCATGTAACTGAAAATCGACTCTCTTTAAAAGTCATTAGCAGTTTTTCTTTGAATTTGACCTAAGATTTTAATAATTCTACCATTTTATCCTCTTTTTCACAGACATGGATGTTACAGCTGTTATTAATCATTAAAGAGATGAGAAATTTCATTGCTTTTTATTTTCATAATTCTGAGCTCTATAATTATCATAGGATAAATGAAGAGATTTAAAGGACTGAGCCAAAATAAATTTTAAAAATGAAAAAAGAAAAATGTAGTAGTAGTGGAATAAATGAAATAAAAATTCTAACCAACGAAGTTGTTAGAACTAGTTAGTTGTTTGTACATTTATATGTATAAAGTGAAAGAAAGTGATCCAGCATCATCAAAGACCTCGGTAGAGTATTATTTGGATCTTATTAAATATAGAAGTATTTCACGGGGAATTATCTATTTAGGTATCTAATATTTTTCAAACCCATTTATCAGAGTGCTGAAAGTTTTTGGTCTTGCTTACTCAGAAAAGCTGGTTGACTCCAACACTGACATTCAAAATGTTGGAAATCATACTTCCACTGACAGAGTGCAGTCTGGATCATTAAACTTTAATTTTCTCTGTAATCTGTGAATAAAAATAGAAAGGAAACAATGACAGCATGACTAGCTGTCATATACAGCCTTGTCTGGTGTTACCTGTCGTATCTGCTGTTCTAAGTATATCTAGGAAAAAAGATGAACCTCAGCTACCTCCCTCCAGTTTATGTAGTGTATAAGGGTATTGTTTTGTGTACGTTTTACGTAGAGTTTGGACTGTACTTGACTTATATGGACTAAATTCTTTATAAATAAACAGAGTGTAATGCTGAAAGTAATGAATATTTTTGTCACAAAAATATGGAAATGCAACTTCTGAACTAAAAATAACAGCTCAGTCTATTTGGAGTAATTTGATAAACCTGGTGGGAATTTCAGTCCAAATGTCCAAAAACGTACCTTTGTGAACACGAGATCAGCTTTTTTGAAATTTCCCCTAGTAAAGTGGAGAGAACTTTGGTTGTTTTTTGGATTCTATAGACTCTTCACCCAGCAAAGCAAAGTGTGTCAAGTAATGCCTATTAGAAGCTAGTACAAACTCTCGGTGACTGATAGTATGCTGGCATAGTACGCTTCCAGCCATTTGTGGAATTTACAGCCTTAGAAGGCTATGGTGGTGCAGTGCAAAGAGCAAGCTCATTTTCGAGTGGACTGGGAAAATAAAGTAGATCACAGTGATAAGACAGGTTTTTTTCTCAAACTACAGAAATTTTTTTTAAACAGGGAAGAGTTTAAATAAATACTTGTCTGTAACTGAGTCTTCATACTTTTTTTAGAGTTTGAAGTCTCTAATCATGAAACTGAGTTGTGAAAGATGTAGTCAGACAAAGGGCTATCGCGTGTTTTGCTCTCTGATTCAGATCTGTGTTACCAGCCTCATTCATTATGGTTAGTAATGCTTGATATTATTTAAGTGAATTAACAGACTAATGGAATTGCTGGAATTTATTGATCAGAGGAGAACAGCAAGAAAGTAACAAGTTCTGAGAATTTCATTCAAAGGGCATTGGCAGTCTGTCTTTCTCTAATCTATTTCAGATCATGCTGAGGCAGCATGTTTTATCTGCCTTTTTTCCCTTCTTGCCATGCTTGTAGATTTACTGTTTAAATCTTCGTATTTTTCATGAATGCCTCAGACAGTGTGATCTTTATAAAATGCTTGCTTAGAGTTATTTAAAACTCTTGCTAGATAAAAAGAGAATGGCCTCAGTGAAGAAACTTGTGGCCTTGGGCATAGTGCTGTCTGTTCCTCCCTTCCCTGCAGAGTGTTCATCAGCATTAAAAATGCTTTGAGCAAGAGAAAACAGTAGGGTTACGTAAAAAGAGAGGTAAATCATCTCAGGCTTACCTACACTTCAGATTTAGGTATTTGGTTCGACTTGCCTGGCTCTGCTTAAATGAGAATTTGATTTGCTCCCACGTTACTTCTGACTGTGTTGGTATTGTGGTATCATGCAGTAAAACACCGAATAACAGAAATAGGGCAAAAAGAATGTAGACCACAGGGCCAGGCCATGAAACTGAAAATCATCAGAATCTTCCCCCCTTCCCTTTGATGGGCATGGATTGCTCCCATGACAAAAATCTCTGAAAATAAGCAGTGTTAAGATGATAACAGGAGTCTTTGAGAGAGGACTTGGCTTCTCCTTTGGTTCATACTCATTTTGGCATCAGCCGGCAGAAATGGATTCTTGCTAGCAATCTGAGGTCAGCATGTGCCACATGGGATGGAGTTGGTTGTAATTAGGCCTACAGTGTTTATCATTGCATTCCACAAATTCTGTGGCAGTCTGTAATCTGCAATAAATGACAGGAAAAGCAGCTACTAAAGAGTAACTTTTAAGTGTTGCGCTTTTCGAAGTGACCATCTCTTTGAGTGCAACAGGAACCAGGTTCTATTTCTGTTTTTGGTGTAGTGACCTCTTGACTGCCGCTTTGTAACTCCCTAGCTTTACAACCTCTAGGGCTTCCCTTGAAGAGCTATGTTCTTAATGACTCTTCTAACAAACTGTTGCTAAGGTGTGGACTCCCAGTCACTGCAGTTCCATTTTTATACCTAGTTTTGATCTTAGCATGGAAATCGTTGGAAAAAAAGAGCATTATCCTGTGCAAGTTCAGACCCACAGCAGTGGAGGAGAAGTTGTATGCAAACTATTACAGGAGCTTGACCCCTACAGATTGATGGGCCCTCACCTTATCCACCCAAGGGTGTTAAGAGAGCTGGCTGAAGTCATGGCAAGGCTGCTCTTCATAGTCTTTGAGTAATCGTGGAGATTGAAAGACAACCCAGAAGACTGGAATAAGGCTAATGTCACCCCCATCTACAAGAAGGGCTTAAAGGAGGATCCAGGAAATTATAGGACTATCAGTCTTATTTCAGTCCTTGGGAAGGTTATGGAATGAATCATCCTAGGGACTACCACAAGTCAAATGAAGTGATTGGGAAAAGCCAGCATGGATTCCTCCAGGACGAATTGTGCTTGACAAACCTGATCGTCTTCTATGACAAAGTAAACTGCTCAGTTGATGTGGGGCAAGCCGTGGATGTTGTCTACCTGGATTTCATTGAGACTTTCAATGTGGTTTCCCACAGCCTCCTCCTAGTGTGTTACAGTCTAGACAAGTGTGGTGTGTGTGAAAATGGAACCTGTTGTAAATGGGGTCCCTTAGGGCCCAACACTGTTTAATATCTTCATAAGTGGTCTGGTTGATGGGATGAAGTGTACCCTGATGAAGTTTGCTGATGATACCAAACTGAATGGGGAAGCGGATTCTTGGGAAGGGAGAGCCACCCTGCAGAAAGAGCTGGATAGGCTGGAAGAGGGTGCTAACAAGAACATGATGAAGTTCAACAAAGACAAGTGTAAGTTCTTGCACCTGAGAAAACATGATCCAGGAGCACAGTACAGTCTGGGATCTACCCATCTGGGGAGCAGCGCTGTGGAAAGGGACCTGTGGGTCCTGGTGGACTACAAGCTCAATATGAGTGAAGATTGTGTGCTGCTATGGCAAAGGAAGCCAAGGATGCTGGGTGGCATCAACAAGGGCATCATCTGCAGAGATGAAGTTGTATCCTGCTCTACTTAGCACCTGTCAGGCCACACCTGGAACACTGTGTTCAGTTTTGGTCCTTGCTATGGAAAAAAACGTGGACAGGCTGGAGAGTGCCCAGGGCTGAACCACAAAGATGATCAAAGGCCTGGTAAGCTGCCATGTGAGGAAAGGCTGAGAACAGGGTTTGTTCAGCCTGGAGAAAAGAAGGCTTAGAGGAGACCTTATCACCCTGTTCCAGGATTTAAACGGTGGCTACAAAGAAGATGGAAACTCCCTTTTTACAAGGAGTCACACAGAAAAGGCAAGGGGAAATGGGTATGAGTTACTCCAGGGAAGATTCCACTTGGGCACATGGGGAAAATTTTTCACAATGAGAACAATTGGAATAATCTCAGCAGGGGAATGGTGGATTCCCCAACATCAGACACTTCAGGTTCAGCTGGATCAGATGCAGCTGAACCTTCACATAAGGTTCAGCTGGGCAGGGTGCTGGGCCATCTTGTCTAAACTCTCCTTTTAACAAGAATGATTGGACAGATGATCCTTGAGGTCCCTTCCAGCCTGATATTCCATGATCCTTTTCTTGCTCATCAGAAACACGGCTTGGAAGAGACCTTAACTGGCCAGATTCAGGTACTACTGTTTCAGAATTTCTCTGAAGTGAGCAAGTCTGATGGCTCCTGAACCTGTTCTACCAGAGCACAAGAAGACTAAATGGACTATAGTGGCTGGCTTCCAAGAGAAACGCCAATGCTGGGGTTAAACCAA
>NW_010408368.1:0-1739 GCF_000710305.1 Buceros rhinoceros silvestris | reverse complement strand
TTGTCTAAACTCTCCTTTTAACAAGAATGATTGGACAGATGATCCTTGAGGTCCCTTCCAGCCTGATATTCCATGATCCTTTTCTTGCTCATCAGAAACACGGCTTGGAAGAGACCTTAACTGGCCAGATTCAGGTACTACTGTTTCAGAATTTCTCTGAAGTGAGCAAGTCTGATGGCTCCTGAACCTGTTCTACCAGAGCACAAGAAGACTAAATGGACTATAGTGGCTGTATTCCAAGAGAACCGCAATTGCTGGGTTAAAACCACATTTAAATGAAAAGGTTTGAAAACAAATCTAATCCTTGCTCCCAGTGTAGAACCTTCCCTTCAGTCGTATTTCTAGTTCAGTACCTCTCAGCAGATTCACATCTGCAGTAGGCCCTTCAGTGTTGTCTTTATGTCTATTGAAAACTTTTCTTTCTTGTCACATCTAAAGCTTAGGTGTGGGTGAGCTCCCTCAGGACTTTCTACTTCTCAGGAATTTTCTAGTTTTGCTTCTACTGCAGGCACGCTGTCTGCTGTGTTTTGCTGTCTCCTTTCCTACCTAGTATCATAGGAGGTTTGGTCTTTGTGAGCAACACGTGCTTGGTAGATTTGAGAGAGGATCATTTCCATTTCTTTCAGAGTGTCTGTCTGCATGATTTAGAGTACAGTAGGAGCAGACCCTCATCCTTAGTGGTGCCATAGCAGACCAATCAACAACCTTCCTCTCTATTGCTCAGCCACTGTCTTTTTCATAGTCAGGTGTCATAACAACAAAAAAATAATTCTCATCTACTGCACTCTAGGGAATAAAAAAAAAAGAAAGCAACAGGAGAGAATAGGTTGCTGTCTTAAAACTTGTGTGTGGGAGGGAGGGAGGGAGTTTAGACATCTCTTGAAAACTGTACTTTTAGGGGTAGGTAGACAGGCCTGGGAAGGGAGGATATAAACTTTTAAAATTATAAATTAAGAAAAAGAGTTGAGGAAAAGATTCCTATAGCTGGGAAAAGCTGCTTTAGACATTAGTTGTATCTGTTTGTATCCCTGAGATAATGAGAGAGAATGTCAGTGTCAATGGTTTGGTCGAGGTAAACCAAGGTCCAATGACGATAATATCCTTCCTCTATTCCACCAGAGATAGGGGAAGGGAGAATAGAATTCGTCAGACCTCTAAAAAGCTTTTTGGAAAACTGAAACAAACTTTAATAACACAACAAACATATATATTAAATAAACAGGGAAACCAGTGAATTAAACCCATGTTCGGTAGCAAAAGCAAACACGTGACCCGGCAGTGAATCCAAGATGGCGGCGGCCCACGTGGTCTGCCATGTGACCAGAACACAGAAACCCGGGAATTACAATATTCCCGACCCCGCGAGTAAAAGTAGAATTAGCACGAAGTCCTACCAGTCTTTATCGTGGGATGAGGCAAAGCCAAGGCAAAACAAACCCTGCGGCAAAAAGCGGTACCTAGCAGGGAAAGCAGCTCCTCGGGCATGCAGAGGGTCCGGACCCAGTGGCGCACGGCGGTCACTTTGCCAAAAAAGCGGCGGCGGCTCCCAGAGGTGAGGGAGAGGAGTTTCACTCCCCTCGCAGCGGCGGTGCTCGAGCGGCGTGGCTGCTTCTTGCAGTGGGGCTCTGAGCGGCGTGCCGGGGTGGTGCAGTGGCGACTGCTTCGCATGGTGTAGCGGTGGTGAAAAGCGGCGGCAGCAGCTTTTGCAGCACGCGGTGGCGACTGTTCCCCGGCGCAGC